>NC_142514.1:98102500-98135000 GCF_057876585.1 Rhinolophus sinicus | reverse complement strand
AACCCTAACCCTAACCCTAAACTTAACCCTAAACCCTAACCATAACCATAATCCTAACCCTAACAAAAACCTAACCCTAACCCTAACCCTAACACTAACCCTAACCCTAACCCGAACCTAACCCTAACCCTATCCCTGACGCAAACCTAAACCTAAACCTAACCCTATCGCAAACCTAACCCTAACCATAAACCTAATCCAAACCCTATCCGTAACGCAAACCTAACCCTAAACCTAACCGTAAACCTATCTGTGAACGTAACCCTAACCCTAACTCAAACCTAACCCTAACCCTGACCCTAATCCTAACACTAACCCTAACCCTAACCCGAACCTAACCCTAACCCTATCCCTGACGCAAACCAAACCTAAACCTAACCCTATCGCAAACCGAACCCTAACCATAAACCTAACCCAAACCCTATCCGTAACGCAAACCTAACCCTAAACCTAACCGTAACCCTATCTGTGAACCTAACCCTAACCCTAATTCAAAACTAACTCTAAACCTAACCCTAAACTTAACCCTAACGCAAACCTACCCTAACCCTAACCCTAACCCTAACACTAAGAATAACGCAAACATAAACCTAACCCTAACCCAAACCCTAAACCCTAACCATAAAGCTAACCCTAACACTAATCCTAAACGTAATCACAAAACCCTAACCCTAACCCTAACCCTAACCCTAAACCTAACCCTTACCATAACCCTAACGCAAACGTAACCCTAACCCTAACCCTAACCCTAACGCTAACGCAAATCTAACGCTAAACTTAACTCTAACCCTAAACTTAACCCTAACCCTAACCTAAACCCTAACCCTATCCGTAATGCAAACCTAGCCATGACATTAACCCTAACGCAAACCTAACTCTAACTCTAACCCTATCCCTAACCCTAACCCTAACCCTAAACCTAAACCTAACCCTTACCATAACCCTAACGCAAATCTAACCCTAATATTAACTCTAACCCTAACCCTAGCACTAACCCTAACCCTAACGCAAACGTAACCCTAACCCTAACCCTAATCCTAACCATAAACCTAACCCTTACAATAACCCTAACGCAAACCTAACCCAAATCCTAAACCTAACCATAACCCTAACCCTAACGCAAATCTAACCCTAACCTTAACTCTAACCCTAACCCTAACCCTAACCCTAACCCTAAACTTAACGCAAACCTAAACTTAACCATAACCATAACCATTACCCTAAACCTAAACATAACCCTAACCCTACCTTAACAAAATCTAACCCTAAACCTATCCCTAAACCTAAACTTAACCCAAACCCTAACCTTAACGCAAACATAACCCTAACCCTAACCCTATCCCTAACGCAAACCTAACCCTAACACTACCCTAACGCAAACCTAAACATAACCCTAACCCTAACCCTAACCCTAACCCAAACTCTAACCCTAACCCTAACCCTAACGAAAACCTAAACCTAACACTAACCCTAACCCTAACCGTAACCCAAATCCTAACCTTAAGGCAAACCTAAACGTAACCCTAACCCTAACCCTAACCCTAACCCTATCCCTAAACCTAACCCTAACCATAACCCTAACACAAACAGAACCATAATCCTACCCTTAACCTTAACCATAACCCTAAACCAAACTTTAACGCAATCTTAACCCTAACCCTAACCTTAACCCTAACCCTAACCCTAACGCAAACCTAATCCTATCCCTACCCTAACCCTAACCCTAACCCTAACCCTAACTCTAACCCTTACCCTATCCCTAACGCAAACATAACCCTAAACCTAACCCTAACCCTAAACGTATCCCTAACCCTAACCCTAACGCAAACCGAACCCTAACCCTAACCCTAACCATAACCCTAAACGTAACCTTAACGCAAACCAAAACCTAACCCTAACCCTAACCCTAACCCTAAACCTAAATCTAACCTTAACCCTAACGCAAACCTATCCCTAACCCTAACAATAACACTAACCCTAACGCAAACCTAACGCTAACCCTAACCCTAATCCTAGCCCTAAACATAACCCGAACCCTAACCCTAACGCAAACCTAACGCTAACCCTAACACTAACCCTAGTCGTAAACATAACCCGAACCCTAACACTAACCCAAACCTAACCCTAACTCAAACCTTAATGATAACCTAAACCTAACACAAAACCTAACCCTAAACTTAACCCTAACCCTAACCCTAACCCTAACCCTAACCCTAACCCTTACGCAAACCTAACCGTAACCCTAACCCTATCACTAACCCTAACCCTAACACTAAAGCAAACCTAATCCTAAGCATAACTCTAACCCTAATCTTAACCGTAACCCTAACCATAACCCTAACGCAAATCTAACCCTAACGCTAACCCTAACCAAAACCCTAACCCAAAGCCTAACGCAAATTTAACCCTAACCTTAACGCTAAACCTAACCCTAACCCTAACCATAACCATAACTTTAACGAAAAAATCACCATAACCATAACCATACCCATAACCCTAAACCTGAACCTAACCCTAACCCTAACCCTAACGCAAACCTAACCCTAACCCTAACACTAATCCTAACCCTAACCCTAAACCTAACTTTAACGCAAACCTAACCATAACCATAACCCTAACCCTAAACCTAATGCTAACGCAAACCTAACCCTAACCCTAACCCTAACCCTAAACATAATCCTATCCCTAACCCTAAATTCAACGCAAACCTAACCCTAAACCTAACAATAACCCTAACCCTAACCCTAACCCTAACCCTAACCTAACCCTAACCCTAACAATAACCCAAAACCTAACCATAAACCTAACTCTAACCCTAAACCTAACGCAAACCTAACCCTAACCCTAACCCTAACGCAAACCTAACTCTAACCATAAACCTAACGCAAACATAACCCTAACCCTAACCCTAACGCAAACCTAACACTAACCTTAACCCTAAGCCTAACCCTAAACCTAAACCCTAAACCTAACCCGAACCGTAACACTTACCCTAACGCAAACATAACCCAAACAGTAACCCTAACCCTATCCCTAACGCAAAAATAACCCTAACACTAACCCTAATGGAAACTTAACCCTAACCCTAACCCTAACCCTAACCCTAACCCTAACCCTAATGCAAATCTAACCCTAAGCTTAACGCTAAACCTAACCCTAACCCTTACCATAACCATAACCCTAACGCAAAAATCACCATAACCATAACCATATCAATAACCCTAAACCTAAACCTAACCCTAACCCTAACCCTAACGCAAACCTAACCCTAACCCTAACACTAACACTAACCCTAACCCTAACCCTAAACCTAATGCTAACGCAAACCTAACCCTAATCCTAAATCTAACCCTAAACCTAACCCTCACCCTAACCCTAACCCTAACGCAAACCTAACCCTAAACCTAACCATAACCCTAACCCTAACCCTAACCTCACCCTAACCCTAACCTAACCCTAACCCTAACAATAACCCTAAACCTAACCCTAAACTTAACTCTAACCCTAACCCTAACGAAAACTTAACCGTAACCCTAACCCTAACGCAAACCTAACACTAACCATAAAACTAACCCTAACCCTAACCCTAAGGCAAACCTAACCCTAACCCTAACCCTAACGCAAACCTAACACTAACCCTAAACCTAACCCTAACCGTAACGCTAACCATAACCTAACACTAACCCTAACGCAAACCTAACTCTAACCCTAGCCCTAACCTTAACGCAAACCTAACCCTAACCCTAACCCTAACACTAACCCTAAACCTAACGCTAACGCAAACCTATCCCTAACGCTAACCCTAACCCTAAGCCTAACCCTAACCTTAAACCCTAACCCTAAAACTAACCCTAACCTAACGTTAACCCTAACCATGAAACCATTACGCTAACCCTAACCCAAACCTAACCCTAAACCTAAACCCTAAACCTACCTCTAACCGTAACACTTACCCTAAAGCAAACGTAACCTAAACCCTAACCCTAACCCTATCCCTAACGCAAAAATAACCCTAACATAAACCCTAACACAAACCTAACCCTAACCCTAACCCTAACCCTAATCCTAACCCTAACCCTAACTCTAACCCTAAACATAACCCAAACGCAAACCTAACCTAAACCTGCCCCTAACCCTAACCCTAACCATAACGCAAACCTAACCCTAACACTAACCCTAACCCTAACCCAGGCTCTAAACCTAACCCTAAACCTAACCCTAACCCTAAAGCAAACCTAACCCTAAACCTAACCCTAACCCTAACCGTAACCCTAAACCTAACGCAAACCTAAACCTAACCCTAACCCTAACCCTAACGCTGACGCAAATCTAACCCTAAACTTAACTCTAACCCTAAACCTAACACTAACACTAACCATAACCCTAACGCAAACCTAACCCTAATGCTAACCCTAACACTACCCTAACCCTAACCATGAAACCCTAACGCTAAACCTAACCCTAACCCTAACCCTAATCAAAAAATCCCTAACGCTAACCCTAAAACTAACCCTAAACAAAACCCTAAACCCTAACCCTAACCATAACCCTAACCCTAACCCTAACGCATACCTAACCCTAACCCTAACCCTAACCCTACCCTAACCCTAATCATAACCCTAACCCTAAACCTTACCCTAACCCAAACCCTAAACCCTAATCCTAAAGCTAACACTAACCCTAAAACTAATCCTAATCAAAAAATCCCTAACGCTAACCCTAAAACTAACCCTAACCAAAACCCTAAACCCTAACACTAACAATAACCCTACCCCTAACCCTAACGCAAACCTAACCCTAACGCTAACCCTAACCCTAACCCTAACCCTAACCATAACGCTAACGCAAATCTAACCATAAACATAAGCATAAACATAACCCAAACCTAACCCTAACCCTAACAGTAGCACAAAACTAACCCTAAACCTAACTCTAACACTAACCCTAAACCTAACGCTAATGCAAGCCTAAACACAACGCTAACCCTAACCCTAAACCTACCCCTAACCTAACCCTAACTTAAACCTTACCCTAACACTAACCCTAACCTTAAACTCTAACCCTGAAGCTAACATTAACCCTAACCCTAACCCTAACAATGAAACCCTAACACTAAAGTTAACCTCAACCCTAAACCTAACTCTAACCCTAACCCTAACGCAAACCTATCCCTAACCCTAACAATAACACTAACCCTAACGCAAACCTAATCCTAAGCATAACTCTAACCCTAACCTTAACCCTAACCCTAACCATAACCCTAACGCAAATCTAACCCTAAAGCTAACCCTAACCAAAACCGTAACCCTAAGCCTAACGCAAACCTAATTCTAACCCTAACTGTAAGCATAACCTTAAACATAAACCTAACCCTTACCATAACCCTAACACAAACCTAACCCTAACCATAACCCTAACGTAAATCTAACCCTAAACTTAACGCTAACCCTAAGCCTAATCCTAACCAGAACCATAACCCTAACGCAAAAATCACCATAACCATAAACATACCCATAACGCTAAACTTAAACCTAACCCTAACCCTAACCCTAACGCAAACATAACCCTAACCCTAACACTAACCCTAAACCTAATGCTAACGCAAACCAAACCCCAACACTAACCCTAATCCTAAACCTAACCCTCACCCTAACCCTAACCTAACGCAAACCTAACCCTAACCCTAACCCTAACCCTAACCCTAACCATAACAATAACCCTAAACCTAACCCTAAAGCTAACTCTAACCCTAACCCTAACGCAAACCTATCCGTAACCCTAACCCTAACGCAAACCTAACACAAACCATAAACCTAACCCTAACCCTAACCCTAACGCAAACCTAAACCGAACCCTAACCCTAACGCAAACCTAACACTAACCCTAAACCTAACCCTAACCCTAACGCTAACCATAACCCTAACCCTAACACAAACCTAACCAAACCAGAACCATAACCATAACCCTAAACTTAAACCTAACCCTAACCCTAATCCTAAAGCAAACCTAACCCTAACCCTAACCCTAACCATAACCCTAACCTTAACGCAAACCTAAACCTAACCCTAACCCTAACACTAACCCTAAAGCTAACGCTAACGCAAACCTAACCCTAACGCTAACCCTAACCCTAAGCCTAACCCTAACCTTAAACCCTAACCCTAAAGCTAACACTAACCTAACGTGAACCGTAACCATGAAACCCTAACCCTAACCCTAACCCAAACCTAACCCTAAACCTAAACCCTAAACCTAACTCTAACCGTCACACTTACCCTAACGCAAACATAACCCAAACCCTAACCCTAACCCTATTCCTAACGCAAAAATAAACCTAACACTAACCCTAATGCAAACCTAACCCAACGCAAACATAACCTAACCCTAACCCTAGCTCTAAACCTAACCCTAAACCTAACACTAACCCTAAAGCAAACCTAACCCTAAACCTAACCCTAACCCTAACCCTAACCCTAAACCTAACCTTAACGGAAACCAAACCCTAACGCTAAACCTAACCCTAATCCTAACTTTAACCCTAACGCAAACCTAACCCTAACCCTAACCCAAAAACTAACCCTAACCCGAACCCTAACCCTAAACCCTATCCGTAACCCTAACCCTTACCCTAACCCTAACGCAAACCTAACCCTAACCCTAACTCTAACCCTAACCCCAACCCGAACCTAACCCTAACCCTAACCCTAACGCAAACCTAACCCTAATCCTAACCCTATCGCAAACCTAACCATAACCATAAACCTCACCCAAACCGTAACCCTAACAAACGTATCCCTAAACCTAACCCTAACCCTATCACTAACCCTAACCTAACCATAACGCAAACCTAACCCGAACCCTAACGCTAACCCTAACACTAACTCTAAACCTAACTCTAAACCAAACCCTAACGCAAACCTAACCCAAAACCTAACCCTAACCCTAACCCAAACCCTAAACCCTAACCCTAAACCCTAACCCTAACCCTAACCTTAAAGCAAACCTAACCCTAACCCTAACCCTAACACTAACCATAAACCTAACGCTAACGCAAACCTAACCCTAACGCTAAACCTAACCCTAAGCCTAAACCTAACCTTAAACCCTAACCCTAAAGCTAACCGTAACCTAACGTTAACCCTAATAATGAAACCCTAACGCTAACCCTAACCCAAACTAACCCTAAACCTAAACCCTAAACCTAAATCTAACCGTAACACTTACCCTAACGCAAACATAACCCAAACCCTAACCCTAACCCTATCCCTAACGCAAAAATAACCCTAACACTAACATAATGGAAACCTAACCCTAACCCTAACCCTAACCCTAACCCTAACCCTAACTCTAACCCTAAACCTAACCCAAACGCAAACCTAACCCTAACCCTAACCCTAATGCAAATCTAACCCTAACCTTAACGCTAAACCTAACCCTAACCCTAACCATAACCATCACCCAAATGCAAAAATCACCATAACCATAACCATATCAATAACCCTAAACCCAAACCTAACCCTAACCCTAACCCTAACGCAAACCTAACCCTAACCCTAACACTAACCCTAACCCTAACCCTAACCCTAACTTTAACGCAAACCTAACCCTAACCATAACCCTAACCCTAAACCTAATGCTAACGCAAACCTAACCCTAACCCTCACCCTAACCCTAAACCTAACCCTCACCCTAACCCTAACCCTAACGCAAACCTAACCCTAAACCTAACCCTAACACTAACCCTAAACCTAACGCTAATGCAAGCCTAAACCTAACGCTAACCCAAACCATAAACCTACCCCTAACATAACCCTAACTTAAACCTAACCATAACACTAACCCTAAACTTAAACCCTAATCCTAATGCTAACACTAACCCTAACTCTAACACTAACCATGAAACCCTAACACTAAAGTTAACCCTAACCCTAAACCTAAACCTAAACCCTAACCCTAACTGTATCCCTAACACTAAAGCTAACGCAAACGTAACCCTAACCCTAACCCTAAGGCAAACCAAACCCTAACACTAACCCTAACGCAGACCTAACCGTAATCCTAACCCTAAACCTAGCCCTAACCATAACTCTAACCCTAACCCTAACCCTAACGCAAACCTAACCCTAACCCTAAACCTTACCCTAACCCTAACGCAATTCTAACCCTAACCTTAACCCTAACCCTAATGCAAACCTAACCCTAACCCTAACCCTAAACCTAACCTTAACGGAAACCTAACCCTAACGCTAAACCTAACCCTAATCCTAACTTTAACCCTAACGAAACCTAACACTAACCCTAACCCAAAAACTAACCCTAACCCGAACCCTAACCCTAAACCCTATCCGTAACCCTAACCCTAACCCTAACCCTAACGCAAACCTAACCCTAACCCTAACCCTAACCCTAACCCCAACCCGAACCTAACCCTAACCCTAACCCTAACGCAAACCTAACCCTAATCGTAACCCTAACGCAAACCTAACCATAACCATAAACCTAACCCTATGCCTAACCCTAAACTTAACGCAAACCTAACCCTAACCCTAACCCTAACACTAACCCTAAACCTAACGCTAACGCAAACCTATCCCTAACGCTAACCCTAACCCTAAGCCTAACCCTAACCTTAAACCCTAACCCTAAAGCTAACCCTAACCTAACGTTAACCCTAACCATGAAACCATAACGCTAATCCTAACCCAAACCTAATCCTAAACCTAAACCCTAAACCTAACTCTAACCGTAACACTTAACCTAACGCAAACGTAACCCAAACCCTACCCCTAAACCTATCCCTAACGAAAAAATAACCTTAACACTAACCCTAACACAAACCTAATCCTAACCCTAACCCTAACCCTAACCCTAACTCTAACCCTAAACCTAACCCAAATGCAAACCTAACCTAACCCTAACCCTAACCCTAACCCTAACCCTAACCCTAACCCTAACGCAAACCTAACCCTAACACTAACCCTAACCCTAACCCTAGCTCTAAACCTAACCCTAAATGTAACCCTAACCCTAATGCAAACCTAACCCTAACGCTAACCCAAACACTAACCCTAACCCTAACCATAACGCTAACGCAAATCTACCCATAAACATAAGCATAACCATAACCCAAAACTAACCCTAACCCTAACCCTAAGAGTAGCGCAAACCTAACCCTAAACCTAACCCTAACACTAACCCTAAACCTAACGCTAATGCAAGCCTAAACCCAACGCTAACCCTAACCTAAACCTACCCATAACCTAACCCTAACTTAAACCTAACCCTAACACTAACCCTAACCTTAAACCCTAACCCTGAAGCTAACATTTAACCTAACCCTAACCCTAACCATGAAACCCTAACACTAAAGTTAACCTTAACCCTAAACCTAACTCTAACCCTAACCCTAACGCAAACCTATCCCTAACCCAAACAATAACACTAACCCTAACGCAAACCTAACGCTAACCATAACACTAACCCTAGCCCTAAACATAACCCAAAACGTAACACTAACCCAAACCTAACCCTAACACAAACCTTAATGATTACCTAAACTTAACACAAAACCTAACACTAACCTTAACCCTCACCCTAACCCTAACCCTAACCCTAAAACTAACTCTAACCCTAACCTTAACGCAAACCTAACCCTAACCCTAACCCTAAACCTAACTCTAAACCTAACCCTAACACTAAACATAACCCTAACCCAAACCCTAGCTTTAACGCAAACCTAAACCTAACCATAACCATAACACTAAACTTAATGTTAACGCAAACCTAACCCTAACCCTAACCCTAACCCTAACCCTAAACCTAACCCTCACCCTAACCCTAACCCTAACCGAAACCTAACCCTAAACCTAAACATAACCCTAACCCTAACCCTAACCCTAACCCTAACCCTAACCCTAACATAACCCTAACCCTAACAATAACCCTAACCCTAACCCTAAACCTAACTCTAATCCTAACCTAAACGCAAACCTAACCGTAACCCTAACCCTAACGGAAAGCTAACACTAACCCTAAACCTAACCCTAAACATAACCCTAACGCAAACCTAACCCTAACCCTAACCATAACGCAAACCTAACACTAACTCTAAACCTTACCCTAACCCTAACGCTAACCATAACCCTAACCCTAACGCAAACCTAAACATAACCACAACAATAACCATAACCCTAAACCTAAACCTAACCCTAACCTTAACGCTAACGCAAACCTAATCCTAACGATAACCCGAACCCTAAGCCTAACCCTAACCTTAAACCCTAACCCTAAAGCTAACCCTAACCTAACGTTAACACTAACCATGAAACCCTAACTCTAACCCTAACCCAAACCTAAACCTAAACCTAAACCGTAAACCTAACTCTAACCGTAACACTTACCCTAACGCAAACATAAACCAAACACTAACCCTAACCCTATCCATAACGCAAAAATACCCTAACACTAACCCTAACGTAAACCTAACCCTAACCCTAACCCTAACCCTAACCCTAACCCTAACTCTAACCCTAAAACTAACCCAAACGCAAACCTAACCCTCACCCTAACCCTAACCCTAACCCTAACGCAAGCCTAACCCTAACCCTAACCCTAGCTCTAAACCTAACCCTAAACTTAACCCTAACCCTAACGCAAACCTAACCCTAACCCTAACCCAAACCCTAACCCTAACCCTAACGCAAATCTAACCCTAACCCTAACCCTAACACTAACCCTAACACTAACCCTAACCCTAACCCAAACCCTAACTCTAACCCTAACGCTAATGCAAATCTAACCCTAAACTTAACTCTAACCCTAAACCTAACACTAACACTAACCATAACCCTAACGCAAAGCTAACCCTAATGCTAACCCTAACCCTAACCCTAACCCTAACCATGAAACCCTAACGCTAACCCTAACCCTAACCCTAACCCTAATCAAAAAAACCCTTACACTAACCCTAAAACTAACCCTAAACAAAACCCTAACCCCTAACCATAACCCTAACCCTAACCCTAACCATAACCCTATATCTAACACTAACACTAACCCTAACGCAACCCTAACCCTAACCCTAAGCCGTACCCTAACCCTAACCCTAACGCAAAACTAACCCTAACGCTAACCCTAACCCTAACCCTCACACTAAACCTAAACCTATCCCTAACCCTAACCCTAACCCTAACGCAAACCTAACCCTAACGCTAACCATAACAATAACCCTAAACCTAATATTAACGCGAAACTAACACTAACCCTAACCATAAACCTAACCCTAACCCTAACGCAAACCTATCCTTATTCTAAACCTAACACTTACCCTAAACCTAACCCTAAACCTAACCCTAACGCAAACCTATCCCAACCCCAACCCTAACCCTTACCTACCCCTAAACCTAACCCTAATCATCACTCTAAACCTAACCCTAAACCTAACCCTAACCCAAACCCTAAACCCTAACCCTAAAGCTAACACTAACCCTAAAACTAACCCTAATCATAAAACCCTAACGCAAACCTAAAACTAACCCTAACCAAAACACTAAGACCTAACCCTAACAATAACCCTAACCATAACCCTAACGCAAACCTAACCCTAACGCTAACCCTAGCCATAACCCTAACCATAAACCTAACCATGAAAGCCTAACGCTAACCCTAACCCTAACCCTAACCCTAAACCTAAACCCTAACCCTAAACATAACCCTAACCTAACCCTAACACTAACCATGAAACCCTAACGCTAACCCTAACCCTAACCCTAAGCCTAAACCTAAACCCTAAACCTATCTCTAACCCTAACACTTACCCTAACGCAAACCTAACCCTAACACTAATCCTAACCCTAACCCTAACCCTAACCCTATCCCTAACGCACACCTAACCCTAACGCTAACCCTAACCATAAACCTAACCCTAAGCCTAACGCAAACCTAACCCTAACCCTAACCGTAACCCTAACCTTTACCCTAAACCTAACCCTTACAATAACCCTAACTCAAACCTAACCCTAAACCTAACACTAAGGCAAATCTAACCCTAACCTTAAAGCTAAACCTTATCCTAATCCTAACCATAACCATAACCCTAACGCAAACCTCACCATAACCATAACCATAACCATAACCCTAAATCTAAACCTCACCCTAACCCTAACCATAACGCAAACGTAACCCTAACCCTAACATTAACCCTAACCCTAACTTTAACGCAAACCTAATCCTAACCCTAACCCTAACCTAAAACCTAATGCTAGCGCAAACCTAACCCTAACCCTAACCCTAACCCAAACATAACCTCCACTCTAACCCTCACCCTAACGCAAACATAACCCTAAACCTAACCATAACCCTAACCCTAACCCTAATCCTAACCTAACCCTAACCCTAAGAATAACCCTAACCCTAACCCTAAACCTAACTCTAACCCTATCCCTAACGCAAACCTAACCGTAACCCTAACGCTAACGCAAAACTAACACTAACCCTAAACCTAACCCTAACCCTAACCCTAACGCAAACCTAACCCTAACCCTAACCCTAACCCTAACCTTAACGCAAACCTAACCCTAACCCTAACACTATCCCTAAACCTAACGCTAACGCAAAAGTAACCCTAACGCTAACCCTAACCATCAGCCTAACCCTAACCTTAAACCCTAACCCTAAAGCTAACTCTTACCTAACGTTAACCCTAACAATGAAACCCTAACGATAACCCTAACCCTAACCTAAACCTAAACCTAAACCCTAAACCTAAGTCTAACCGTAACACTTACCCTAACGCAAGCAAAACCCAAACCGTAACTTTAACCCTATCCCTAACGCAAACATAACCCTAACACTAACCTTAACCCTAACCCTAACCTTAACGCAAACCTAACCCTTAACCTAACTCTAAACCTAACCCTATACCTAACCCTAACCCTAACGCAAACCCAACCATAAACCTAACCCTAACCCTAACCCAAACCTAACCCTAACCCTAACGCAAACCTAACCCTAAACCTAACACTAACCCTAACCCTAATCCTAACCATGAAACCCTAACGCTAACCCTAACCCTAACCGTAACCCTAAACCTAAACCGTAACCCTAACTCTAACCTTAACACTAACCCTAACGCAAACGTAACACTTACCCTAACCCTAACCCTATCCCTAACGCAAACCTAAACCTAACACTAACCCTAACGCAAACCTAAACCTATCCCTAACCCTAAAACTAAACCTAACCCTAACCCTAACCTTAACCCTAACTCTTACCCTAACCCTAACCCTAACGCAAACCTAACCCTAACCCTAACCCTAACACTAACCCCAATCCTAACCCTAACGCAAACATAACCCAAACCCTAAACCTAACCCTAACCCTAACCCTAACCCTAACCCTAACCGTAAACCTAACCCTAACCCTAACCCTAACGCAAACCTAACCCTAACCCGAACCCTAACCCTAAACCTAACCATAACCCTAAACCTAACCTTAACGCAAACCTAAGCCTAACGCTAACCCTAACCCTAACCCTAACCCTAACCCTAAAGCAAACCTAACCCTAAACCTAACCCTAACCCTAACCCTAAACCGTAACCATAAACCTAACCCTAACGAAAAGCTAAAGTAAACCTAACCTTAAACCTTACACTAACCCTAACACTAACGCAAAGCCAAACCTAACCCTAAACCTAACCCTAACCTTAACCCTAACCCAAACCCTAAACCCTAACCCTAAAGCTAACCGTAACCCTAACCCTAAAATTAATCATAATACCCTCTTGCTAACCCTAACACTAACCCTAACCAAAACCCTAAACCCTAACCCTAACCATAACCCTATCCCTAACCCTAACGCATACCTAACCCTAACCCTAACCCTAACCCTAAACTTAAACCTAACCCTTACCATAACCCTAACGCAAACGTAACCCTAACCCTAACCCTAACCCTATGGCTAACGTAAATGTAACCCTAAACTTAACTCGAACCCTAAACCTAGCACTAACCTTAACCATAACCCTAACGCAAACCTAAACCTAACTCTAACCCAAGCCCTAACCCTAACCAAACCTAAACATGAAACCCTTACGCTAACACTAACCCTAACCCTAACCCTAAACCTAAACCCTAACCCTAACTCTAACCCTAACACTAACACTAACGCATACGTATCCCTAAACCTAACCCTAACCCTATCCCTAACGCAAACCTAACCCTAACACTAACCCTATCGCAAACCTACCCCTACCCCTAACCCTAACCCTAACCTAACCTTAACTTAAACCTAACCCTAACCCTAAACCTAACCTTAAACCCTAACCCTAAAGCTAACCATAACCTAACCCTATCCCTAAACATGAAACCATAACGCTAACCCTAACCCTAACCCTAAACCTAAACCCTAAACCTAACTCAATCCGTAACACTTACCCTAACCCAAACCTAACCCTAACCCTAACCCTAACCCTAACCCTAACCCTAACCCTTACGCAAATCTAACCCTTAACCTAACCCTAACCCTAACCCTAACCCTAACACTAAACCTAACGCAAACCTAACCCTAACCCTAAACCTAACACTAACCCTAACCCTAACCGTAAACCTAAACCCAAAACGTATCCCTAATCCTAACCCTAACCCTAACCCTAACGCAAACCTAACCCTAACCGTATCCCTAACCCTAACCCTAACTCAAACCGAACCCTAACCCTAACCGTAACCATAACCCTAAACGTAACCTTAACGCAAACCTAACCCTAACCCTAACCCTAACCCTAAACCTAACTCTAACCCTCACCCTAACGCAAACCTATCCCTAACCCTAACAATAACACTAGCCCTAACGCAAACCTAACGCTAACCCTAACACTAACCCTATCCCTAAACCTAACCCGAACCCTAACACTAACCCAAACCTAACCATAACACAAACCCTAATGATAACCTAACCCTAACCCTAAACCTAATCCTAACCTTAACCCTAACCCTAACCCTAACCCTAACCCTAACCATAACGCAAACCTAAACCTAACCCTAACCCTATCCCTAACCCTAACCCTAACCCTAACGCAAAGCTAATCCTAACCCTAACCATAACCTTAACCCTAACCCTAAGGCAAACCTAACCCTAACCCGAACCTAACCCTAACCCTAACACTAACGCAAACCTAACCCTAATCCTAACCCTATCGCAACCTAACCCTAACCATGAACCTAATCCAAACCCTCACCCTATCGCAAAACTAACCCTAAACTTAACCCTAACCCTATCCCTCACCCTAACCCTAACCCTAACGCAAACCTTATCTCTAACCCTAACCCTAACCCAAACCCTAAACCCTAAACTTTGTGGGGAGCCATGGTTGCAGTTAACTTTAAAGCCTTAATGGCTCAGTTTATACTTAACCTATTTCCTCCCCTTGAAGCAATTGTCTCTGCCTGCATCTGGAGAGTGCTTGCATGCTGCTCAGGAATGTGGTGGGAGGGGCCAGTTCCCAGAACAGAAGGCTGATGCCTATCAGGGCTATTGATAAGATAATTACATTTGGGAGTTTCAGTAAATTTTGTGTCTCCTGTGTTAAAGTTAAAGATTCACTGTTAACTAGGTAATGCATTTTTGTGCTTGCTAAACTGCACGTCCACAGAAGGTATAAATTCTGGGGACAAAATAAACTCAGCGTCTCCAGGAACACTGGGGTCCGCGATCGCCATCATCAAAGTGTGAGTGCCTTCTTTCATTCCCACTCCCCTTGTCAGGAACCATTCGACTCGTGGCGGCTGGCCCGCTACAAGTGGCGCCCGAACAGGGACTGAATATAGGGGTAATAGTGAGGAACACCGTGTGGCAAGGGCCCAGCTCATTGGAGCTAATCAGTGGATGCACGGTGAGCAAGGCACTGTCCCCTTGGTTGAATGAGTGTGTGAGTGAGTGATAGCTCCACGACTTTGTGTTACGGAGCTTGATTGGGTCCTAACCTGCGGTTCCGGTTCTGTCATACGGCATAACGGCGACTGGGCTTTACAACCCACCTGTCCGGGGAATTATACCGGAGCGCCTCTAGCTAAGACAGATTTAGCCCCGCAAGGGACACGGCCAGAAGGACACCTGGGTGTTTTCTTTGTTTGAAAGAAGGACCGAGTTAGGGAAAAAGGATGGGTCACGCCAGCAGCAAGGACCTGTATGTCAGAGGACTTAAGAAGTTGCTTACCGCCCGTGGCAGTCGGGTGAGCAGAGAACAGTTAGACAAGTTTTATAAAAATTGCAAAAGAAAGGTGGAAAAACAGTTACAAGATTATTATGCTGCCCATGGTCTTAAACAAAAGGGCTGCAAGTTAGAGAAAGTGAAACAAGCTAAAAACGAGAAAATTCTCCCATCTGCCGCTGCTGCCGCTTCTCCGGCAGAGAGAGAGAAGGAGGGAGGGGGCACAAAGTTGTTAGAGGGAGTTCTTAAAGTTAACAAAGAGCCGGTTGCTCAAGAATTTCCAGACGACATATGGAAAAATTTGAGCCCTAGAGACCAGAAAAAATTAGAGGATGAGGCTGCTAAATATGATAGGGACAAAAACCCTCCTTTAGTGGCTATGGCTCAAGGAGACGAGCAGCCTGCAGGCACTGCACTTTCTTTTGCAGATCAGCTAAAAAAGATTCAGGGAGAGCTGATTGAGCTTAAAGTTGCTGTGGACAGAGGAAATTGTCCTCGGAGTCCCCAGATTCCTTTTAGAGATCAATGGAATCCTCGGGGTAAAGATCCCCCCCACAGTTAACCCCTCTGCACCTCCTCCTGAGGAGCCCCGTAGGTGGGGACCTCCGCTGCAGTCTTTGGTTTGGGAAATGCCTGCTGAGCCTTCGCCAGGTTATGTTAAGCCAGGATCGGACTCTGTTGTACGATCCCCTCTTCAAATGGCTTGTGAAGAAGCTCACAAGCAAGGGGAGTCCACAGAGCATTTTGGAATATACCCTATCTTTGAAAGGCTCGGCAGACTGGGCCTTTATTAAAATCTCAATCAAAATAAAAGCCTAGATTACAACTAAATTCTCCTCCAAGTGTAGTTGCAGGGCTAAATCCACAGCCTGAGGCCCCTGTTGTAGCCCCTGTGACAATCAGACAATTATCAGGTGTAAAAGATCAAAGGTCCCCCCTACAAGAGATTTTACAAGCTGCTAGTACAGGACCAACTTTAAAAGGGACACATTGCTTCCTCCAATTCTCCCTAAAATTCTCCCATTTTTGTTATTAAGAAAAAATCTGGTAGATAGAGATTATTACAAGATTTACAAAAAGTTAATAAAACCATGAAATTAATGGGAGCTTTACAGACAGGCTTGCCCTGTCCTGCAGCCATACCAAAAAACACATATAAAATTGTTTTGGACTTGAAAGATTGTTTTTATACTATACCTTTAAATCCTGATGACTGCCCTAGATTTGCTTTCAGTGTTCCTTCTGTTAATTTACAAAAACCTTTTAAGAGATATCATTGGCTAGTGCTACCTCAGGGTATGGCTAGTAGCCCTACATGATGTCAAAAATTTGTATCAGCTGCAATAAAACCTACCCAAAGGTCATTTTCAGATATTTACATCATCCACTACATGGATGACATACTTCATGCCCACTCTTGTAAACCAAAGTTGCTTGCTGCTTTTGCTCATTTACAAAAAAGGCTCCACAATTATGGGCTAGTTCTAGCCCCAGAAAAAATTCAACAAGTGCCTCCTTACTCTTATCTGGGATATTGTTTAATGCCTCAAGCCATTGTGCCTCAAAAAATACAAATCCGGCGACATTGTTTAAAAACATTAAATAATTTCCAAAAGCTACTGGGAGACATTAACTGGATTAGACCTCAGTTGCAGTTGACAACTGGTGAATTACAACCTTTGTTTAAAATATTACGTGGGAAAGCTGATCCTGCTTCTCCCTGCGAGATAACACGGGGAAGAGGCTTTGCTTGTATTTCTCCAGGTCTGGAAGAAAAAACCTTTGTAAATTCCTGGTCGGTGTTAAACCATACCATGAGCGAGAGCCCACAGAAGAGAAGACATCCATAGATACCCATTCACGCCCCTAGGGTGTGAAAAAGCTCTCACTTTCCACAGCTGCAGAAGGACTTTCCACTTCAGACCCTGTTAAATGGATAAAGACTTTGGGTAGAGTTTTTGCTGGGGATATTGCTATTCTGTTTATTGTTCTGTTTGTTTTACATAGTCCTCAGATGTGGACAAATAGCCCTCCGACAGGCTGTAAATGAAATAACTACATGTTCTGTGTTTCTCATGCTTAAAAAAAAAAAAAAAAAAAAAAAAAGGGGGAGATGTAGTCACACAACAGCCTAGCCGACTGTCCCCCCATGTCTTTCCTTAAGGAAAGAAGAGCCTGTAAGACTGGCTTTTTAGGACTTTGCTTATCTTTATGTTTTACACCTCATGTCTCTCTGTCTGGTCCCCAAAAGATGGTTTGCAGCCAAAGACGGGTAAGATATCTCAAGGGAGATACAACCTAAGCCAGGCAAAACCGAGTGGGGACCCCCAATGAGCTGCCTTAGAAAAATATGGGAAGAGGCCTTGCCTCCCCTTCCCCCTGCCTGGGAAAAGCCACTGCTGTCTCTGGCTTTCCTCAAAGGAGATCGGTAGCCAATGACGGGTAATGATCAGTAAGCGTTTTTACAACCTAAGACAGGAGTCGATCGCTTTGATGATCGATATCCAATGACGGGTAAGTAAAAATGTCTGTACTGACCACCTAAGCCAGACACATTCTCAAAAATATAAAATAAAAAAGGGGGAGATGTGGGGAGCCATGGTTGCAGTTAACTTTAAAGCCTTAATGGCTCAGTTTATACTTAACCTATTTCCTCCCCCTGAAGCAATTGTCTCTGCCTGCATCTGGAGAGTGCTTGCATGCTGCTCAGGAATGTGGTGGGAGTGGCCAGTTCCCAGAACAGAAGGCTGATGCCTATCAGGGCTATTGATAAGATAATTACATTTGGGAGTTTCAGTAAATTTTGTGTCTCCTGTGTTAAAGTTAAAGGTTTACTGTTAACTAGGAAATGCATTTTTGTGCTTGCTAAACTGCACGTCCACAGAAGGTATAAATTCTGGGGACAAAATAAACTCAGCGTCTCCAGGAACACTGGGGTCCGCGATCGCCATCATCAAAGTGTGAGTGCCTTCTTTAATTCCCACTCCCCTTGTCAGGAACCGTTCGACTCGTGGCGGCTGGCCCGCTACAACCTTAAAGCTAACCCTAACCCTAATCCTAACCCTAATCATAAAACCCTAACGCTAACCCAAACACTAACCCTAACCAAAATCGTAACCCCTAACCCTAACCATAACACTAAACCTAACCCTAACGGAAACCTAATCCTAGCCATAACTGTAACCCTAACCCTAACCCTAACCCTAACCATAACCCTAACGCATATCTAACCCTAACGCTAACCCTAACCAAAACCCTGACCTTAAGCCTAACGCAAACCTAACTCTAAACCTAACCGTAACCCTAACCATAACCCTAAACCTAACCATTACCATAACCCTAACTCAAACATAACCCTAACCATAACCATAACCCTAACGCAAAAATCACCATAACCATAACCATAAACATAACCCTAAACCAAAACCTAACCCTAACCCTAACGCAAACCTAACCCTAACCCTAACACTAACCCTAACCCTAACCCAAACCCTAACTTTAACGCACACCTAAACCTAACCATAACCATAACACTAAACTTAATGCTAACGCAAACCTAACCCTAACCCTAACCCTAACCCTAAACCTAACCATCACCCTAAACCTAACCCTAACCGAAACCTAACCCTAAACCTAAACATAACCCTAACCCTAACCCTAACCCTAACCTAACCCTAACCCTAAGAATAACCCTAACCCTAACCTTAAACCTAACTCTAACCCTATCCCTAACGCAAACCTAACCGTAACCCTAAAGGTAACGCAAACCTAACACTAACCCTAAACCTAACCCTAACCCTAACCCTAACGCAAACTTAACCCTAACCCTAACCATAACAATAACCCTAAACCTAATATTAACGCTAACCTAACACTAACCCTAACCCTAAACCTAACCCTAACCCTAACGCAAACCTAATCCTAATCCTAAACCTAACACTTACCCTAAACCTAACCCTAAACGTAACCCTAAAGCAAACCTATCCCTAACCCCAACCCTAACCCTTACCTACCCCTAACCCTAACCCTAATCATCACTCTAAACCTAACCCTAACCCTAACCCTAACGCAAACCTAACCCTAACCCTAAACCTAACCCTAACCCTAACCCTAACGCAAACCTAACCCTAACCCGAACCCTAACCCTGAACCTAACCATAACCCTATACCTAACCTTAACGCAAACCTAAACCTAACCCTAACCCTAACCCTAAAGCAAACCTAACCTAAACCTAACCCTAACCCTAACCCTAAACCCTAACTCTAAAACTTAACCGAAATCTAACCCTAACCCTAACCCTAACCCTAACCCTAACCCCAACCCTATGTCTAACGCAAATGTAACACTAAACTTAACTCTAACCCTAAACCTAGCACTAACCTTAACCATAAACCTAACGCAAACCTAAACCTAACGCTAACCCAAGCCCTAACCCTAACCAAACCTAAACATGAAACCCTAACGCTAACACTAACCCTAACCCTAACCCTAAACCTAAACCCTAACCCTAACTCTAACCCCAACACTAACACTAACGCATACGTATCCCTAACCCTAACCCTAACCCTATCCCTAACGCAAACCTAACCCTAACACTAACCCTATCGCAAACCTAACCCTACCCCTAACCCTAACCCTAACCTAACCTTAACTTAAACCTAACCCTAACCCTAAACCTAACCTTAAACCTTAACCCTAAAGCTAACCATAACCTAACCCTATCCCTAAACATGAAACCATAACGCTAACCCTAACCCTAAACCTAACCCTAACCCTAACTCTAACCCTAAAACTAACCCAAACGCAAACCTAACCCTCACCCTAACCGTAACCCTAACCCTAACCCTAATGCAAGCCTAACCCTAACCCTAAACCTAACCCTAGCTCTAAACCTAACCCTAAACCTAACCCTAACACTAAAGCATACCTAACCCTAAACCTAACCCTAACCCTAACCCTAACCCTAACGCAAATCTAACCCTAACCCTAACCCTAACACTAACCCTAACCCTAACCCTAACCCTAACCCTAACGCTAAAGCAAATCTAACCCTAAACTTAAATCTAACCCTAAACCTAACACTAACACTAACCATAACACTAACGCAAAGCTAACCCTAATGCTAACCCTAACCCTAACCCTAACCCTAACACTAACCATGAAACCCTAACGCTAACCCTAACCCTAACCCTAACCCTAATCAAAAAAACCCTTACGCTAACCCTAAAACTAACCCTAAAAAAAACCCTAACCCCTAACCATAACCCTAACCCTAACCCTAACCCTAACCCTAACCCTATATCTAACACTAACACTAACCCTAACGCAACCCTAACCCTAACCATAACCCGTACCCTAACCCTAACCCTAACGCAAAACTAAACCTAACCCTAACCCTCACACTAAACCTAAACCTAACCCTAACCCTAACCCTAACCCTAACGCAAACCTAACCCTAACGCTAACCATAACAATAACCCTAAACCTAACCCTAAACCTAACGCAAACATAATCCTAATCCTAAACCTAACACTTACCCTAAACCTAACCCTAAACCTAACCCTAAAGCAATCCTATCCCTAACCCCAACCCTAACCCTTCCCTACCCCTAACCCTAACCCTAATCATCACTCTAAACCTAACCCTAAACCTAACCCTAACGCAAACCTACACCTAACCCTAAACCTAACCATAACCCTAACCCTAAACCTAACCCTAACCCAAACCCTAAACCCTAACCCTTAAGCTAACACTAACCTTAAAACTAACCCTAATCATAAAACCCTAACGCTAACCTAAAACTAACCCTAACCAAAACACTAACCCCTAACCCTAACAATAACCCTAACCTTAACCCTAACGCAAACCTAACACTAACGCTAACTCTAACCCTAACCCAAACCCTAACCATAACGCTAACGCAAATCTAACCATAAACATAACCATAACCATAACCCAAACCTAAACCTAACCCTAACCCTAACAGTAACGCAAACATAACCCTAAACCTAACCCCAACACTAACCCTAAACCTAAGCTAATGCAAGCCTAAACCGAACGCTAACCCTAACCCTAAACCTACCCCTAACCTAATCCTAACTTAAACCTAACCCTAACACAAACCCTAAGCTTAAACCCTAACCCTAAAGCTAACACTAACCCTAACCCTAACTCTAACCATGAAACCCTAACACTAAAGTTAACCCTAACCCTAAACCTAAACCTAAACCCTAACCCTAACTCTAACCCTAACACTAACGCTAACGCAAACGTAACCCTAACACTAACCCTAACGCAAACCAAACCCTAACACTAACCCTAACGCAGACCTAACCCTAATCCTAACCATAAACCTAGCCCTAGCCATAACTCTAACCATAACCCTAACCCTAACGCAAACCTAACCCTAACCCTAAACCTAAACCTAACCCTAACGCAATTCTAACCCTAATCCTAACCCTAACCCTATCGCAATCCTAACACTAAACCTAACCCTAAAACTAACCCTAAGACCGAACCCTAACCGTAACCCTAACCCTAACACTAACCCTAACGGAAACCTAACCCTAACCCTAACCCTAACCCTAACCTAACCATAACCCTAACCCTAACCCGAACCTAACCCTAACCCTAACCCTAACGCAAACTTAACCCTAATCCTAACCCTATCGCAAACCTAACCCTAACCCTATCACTAACCCTAACCTAACCCTAACGCAAACCTAACCCTAACCATAACCCTAACCCTAACAGTAACTCTAAACCTAACTCTAAACCAAACCCTAACGCAAACCTAACCCTAAAATTATCCCTAATCCTAACAAAAACCCAAAACCCTAACCCTAAAGCTAACCCTAACCCTAACCCTAACCCTAACCCTAATCATAAAACCCTAATGCTAACCCTAACACTAACCCTAACAAAAACCCTAAACCCTAACCCTAACCATAACCCTAACCCTAACCCTAACGCATACCTCACCCTAACCCTAACCCTAACACTCACCCTACCCTAACCCTAACCATAAACCTAACCCTTACCATAACCGTAATGCAAACTTAACCCTAACCTTACCCTATCCCTATGGCTAACGCAAATCTAACCCTAAATTTAACACTAACCCTAAACCTAAAACTAACCCTAACCATAACCCTAGCGCAACCTAACCCTAACGCTAATCCTAGCCATAACCCTAACCATAAACCTAACCATGAAAGCCTAACGCTAACCCTAACCCTAAACCTAACCCTAACCATGAAACCCTAACGCTAACCCTAACCATAACCGGAACCCTAAACCTAAACCCTAACCCTAACTCTAACCTTAACACTAACCCTAACGCAATCGTAACACTTACCCTAACACTAACCTATCGCTAACGCAAACCTAAACCTAACCATAACCCTAACGCTAACGCAAACCTAACACTAACCCTAAACCTAACCCTAACCTTAACGCAAACCTAACCCTAACCCTAACCCTAACCTTAACGCAAACCTAACCCTAACCCTAACCCTAACACTATCCCTAAACCTAACGCTAACGCAAACCTAACCCTAACGCTAACCCTAACCCTAAGCCTAACCCTAACCTTAAACCCTAACCATAAAGCTAACCCTAACCTAACGTTAACCCTAACCATGAAACCCTAACGATAACCCTAACCCTAACCTAACCCTAAACCTAAACCCTAAACCTATCTCTAACCATAACACTTACCCTAACGCAAGCATAACCCAAACCGTAACCCTAACCCTATCCCTAACGCAAACATAACACTAACAATAACCCTAACGCAAACCTAACCCTAACCCTAACCCTAACCCTAACTCTAAACCTAAACCTAACCCAAACGCAAACCTAACCCTAACCCTAACCCTAACCCTAACCCTAACCCTAACCCTAACGAAAATCTTACCCTAACCCTAACCCAAAACGTAACCCTAACCCTAACCTAACCCTAACCCTAACGCAAACCTAACCCTAAACCTAACACTAACCCTAACCCTAACCCTAACCATGAAACCCTAACGCTAACCCTAACCATAACCGTAACCCTAAACCTAAACCGTAACCCTAACTCTAACCTTAACACTAACCCTAACGCACACGTAACACTTACCCTAACACTAACCCTATCGCTAACGCAAACCTAAACCTAACACTAACCCTAACGCAAACCTAAACCTAACCATAACCCTAACCCTAACCCTAACCTTAACCCTAACTCTAACCCTAACCCTAACCATAACGCAAACCTAACCCTAACCCTAACCCTAACACTAACCCTAATCCTAACCCTAACGCAAACCTAACCCTAAACCTAAACCTAACCCTAACCCTAACCCTAAACATAACCGTAAACCTAACCCTAACCCTAACCCTAACGCAAACCTAACCCTAACCCGAACCCTAAACCTAAACCAAACCATAACCCTAAACCTAACCTTAACGCAAACCTAACCCTAACGCTAACCCTAACCCTAACCCTAACCCTAACCCTAAAGCAAACCTAACCCTAAACCTAACCCTAACCCTACCCCTAACCCTAAACCCTAACCATAAACCTAACCCTAACGAAAACCTAAACTAAACCTAACCCTAACCATACCCTAACCCTAACACTAACGCAAAGCTAAACCTAAACCCTAAACCTAACCCTAACCTTGACCCTAACCCAAACCCTATATCCTAACCCTAAAGCTAACCGTAACCCTAACCCTAAAACTAATCATAAAACCCTAATGCTAACGCTAACACTAACCCTAACCAAAACCGTAAACCCTAACCCTAACCATAACCCTATCCCTAACCCTAACACATACCTAACCCTAACCCTAACCCTAACCCTAAACCTAAACCTAACCCTTACCATAACCCTAACGCAAACTTAACCCTAACCCTAACCCTAACCCTAACCCTAAACCTGAACCCTAAACCTATCTCTAACCCTAACACTTACCCTAACGCAAACCTAACCCTAACGCTAACCCTAACCATAACCCTAAACCTAAGCCTAACTCTTACAATAACCCTAACCCAAACATAACCCTAAACCTAACACTAACGCAAATCTAACCCTAACCTTAAAGCTAAACCTAATCCTAATCCTAACCATAACCATAACCCTAACGTAAACCTCACCATAACCATAACCATAACCATAACCCTAAATCTAATCCTAATCCTAAGCCTAACCATAACGCAAACCTAACCCTATCCCTAACATTAACCCTAACCCTAATTTTAACGCAAACCTAATCCTAAACCTAACCCTAACCTTAAACCTAATGCTAACGCAAACCTAACCCTAACCCTAACCCTAACTCTAAACATAACCTCCACCCTAACCCTAAACCTAACGCAAACCTAACCGTAAACCTAACCATAAACCTAACCCTAACCCTAACCCTAACCCTAACCTAACCCTAACCCTAACAATAACCCTAACCCTAACCCTAACGCAAACCTTACCCTAACCATAACTCTAACCCTAACCCTAAAAATAACCCTTACCATAACCCTAACGCAACCCTAACCTTAACCCAAACCCAAACCCTAACCCTAACGCAAATCTAACCCTAACTTTGACTCTAATTCTAACCCTAACCCTAACCATAACCATAACACTAACGCAAACCTAACCCTAACGCTAACCCTAACCATAACCCTAACCCTAACACTAATGCAAACCTAACCCTAACCCTAAACCTAACCCAAACCCTAACCCTAAAATTAAACCTTACCATAAACCTAACGCAAACCAAAACTTAACCGTAACCCTAACGCAAATCCAACCCTAACCTTAACTCCAATCCAGCCCTAACCCTAACCCTAACCCTAATCCTAACGCTAACGCAAATCTAAACCTAAACTTAACTCTAAACCTAACCCTAACCGTAACCATAACACTAACGCAAACCTAACACTAACGCTAACCCTAACCCTAACCCTAACCCTAACACTAACCATGAAATCATAATGCTAACACTAACCCTTACTCTAACCCTAACTCTAACCAAGAAACCGTAACGCTAACCCTAACCCTAACCCTAAACCTAAACGTAACCCTAACCCTAACCCTACGCAAAACTAACCCTAACCCTAACCCTAACCCTAAAACTAACGTAACGCAATCCTAACCCTAACCCTAACACTAACCCTAACCCTAACCCTAACGCTAACGGAAACCTAACCCTAACCCTAACACAAACCTTAAACCCTAACCCTAAATCTAACCCTAACCCTAACCCTAACCATGAAACCCTAACGCTAACCCTAACCCTAACCCTAACCCTAAACCTAAACCCTAAGCCTAACTCTAACATTAACAATAACCGTAACGCAAAGGTAACCCTAACCCTAACCCTAACCCTATCCCTAACGCAAACCTAACCCTAACACTAACCATAACGCAAACCTAACCCTAACCCTAACACTAAACCTAACCCTAACTCTAATCCTAACCCTAACCCTAACACAAACCTTACCCTAACCCTAACCCTAACTCTAACCCTATCCCTAACGCAAACCTAACCCTAACACTAACCCTAACGCAAACCTAACCCTAACCCTAACCCTAAGCCTAACCCTAAACCTAACACTAACCCTAACCCTAACACTAACGCAAACCTAACCCTAACCCTAACCCTAACAATAGCCCTAAACCTAACCTTAACGCAAACCTTACCCTAACCCTAAGCCTATCCCTAACGCAAACCTAACCCTAACACTAACCCTATGGCAAACCTAACCCTAACCCTAACCCTAACCCTAACCCTAACCATGAAACCCTAAAGCTAACCCTATCCCTCTCCCTAACCCTAACCCTAACCTAAACCTAACCCTAACCCTAACCTTCAACCGAACTTAACCCATACGCTAACCGTAACGCAAAACTCACCCTAATCCTAACCCTACCGCAAACCTAACCCTAACCATAAACCTAACCCAAACCCAACCATAAAGCAAACCTAACCCTAAACCTAACCCTAACCCTAAACATAAACGTAACCCTAACCCAAACGCAAACTTAACCCTAACCCTAACCCTAACCCTAACTCTAAACCTAACCCTAAACCTAACCCTAACGCAAACCTAACCCTAACCCTAACCCTAACATTAACCCTAACACTAACACTAACGCAAACATAACCTTAACAATAAACTTAACCCTAACCGTAACCCTAACCCAAACCCTAAAACCTAACCCTAAATGTAACTCTAACCATAACCCTAACCCTAATCATAAAACAGTAACGGTTACACTAACACTAACCCTAACAAAAAACCTAAACCCTAACCCTAAAAGTAACCCTAACCCTAACCCTAGCGCAACCCTAAACTTAACCCTAAACCTAACCGTAACCCTAACGCAAATCTAACCCTAACCTTAACTCTAACCCTAACCCTAACCCTAAGCATAACCATAACCCTAACGCAAACCTAACCCTAACGCTAACCCTAACCATAAACCTAATCCTAACCCTAACGAAAACCTAACCCTAACCCTAACCCTAACACTAAACTTAACTTTTACCATAACCCTAACGCAACCTAAACTTAACCCTAACCCTAACGCAAATCTAACCCTAACTTTAACTATAATCCAGCCCTAACGCTAACCCTAATCCTAACGCCAACCTAACCATAACCATAACCATAAACCTAAACCTAACCCTAAACCTAACCCGAAAGCAAACCTAACCCTAACCCTAACGCTAACCCTAACCCTAACCCTAACCCTAACCCTAACCTTAACGCAAACCTAACCCTAAACCTAACCCTAACCCTAAATCTAACCCTAACACTAACCCTAAACCTAAACCCTAACCGTAGCCCTAACCCTAACCTTAACCCTAACCCTAACGCAAACCTAACCCTAACCCTAACCCTAACCCTAACTCTAACCCTAACCCTAAACCGAACCTAACCCTAACCGTAACGCTAACGCAAACCTAACCCTAACCCTAACCCTAACATTAACCCTAACACTAACCCTAACGCAAACCTAACCATAAACCTAACCCTAACTCTAACGCCAACGCAAACATAAACCTAATCATAATCCTAACGCAAACCTAACCCTAAACCTAACCGTAACGAAAAGCTAACCCTAATACAAAATATAACCCTAACCCTAACCCTAACCCTAACCCTAACCCTAACCCTAACCCTAACCCTAAACCTAATATTTATTCCAACCCTAATCCTAACCCTAACCATAACCGTAAACCTATCCCTAAATCCTAACTCTAAACCTAATCCCTAAACCTAACCCGAAACTTAATCCTAACCTTAACCTTAATACCTAACTCTCACTCTAACCCTACCCTAACCCTAAAACTAACGTAATCTTAAACCTAACCCTAACCCTAACGCAAAACTAACTGTAACCCTAACCCTAACCCTAACCCGAACCTAACCCTAACCCAACCATTAACGCAAACCTAAACCTAAAACTAACCCTATCGCAAACTTAACCCTAAACATAAACCTAACCCAAACCCAAACCCTAAGGCAAACCTAACCCTAAACTTAACCCTATCCCTATCCTTAACCCTATCCCTAACCCTAACGCAAACCTAACTCTAACCCTAATCCTAACTCTAAACGTACCCTAAACCTAAACATAACGCAAGCCTAACCCTAAACCTAAACCTAACCCTAACTCTAACCCTAACACTAACGCAACGTAACCCTAACCCTAAACCTAACCCTAACCCTAAAACTAACCCTAACCCAAACCGTAAACAATAACCCTAAATCTAACCCTCACCCTAACCCTAATCATAATACCCTAACGCTAACCCTAACACTAACCATAACACTAACGCAAACCTAACCCTAACCATAACCCTAACCCTAACCATAAAACTAACCCAAACCCTAACCCTAACGCAAACCTAACCCTAAACCTAACGTTACCCAAATCCTAACCCTAACCCTAACCCTAATGCAAACCTAACCCTAACCCTACCACTATCCCTAACACTAAAACTAACCTTATCCCTAAACCGGGACCCTATCCGTAAACCTAACCCTAACCCTAAATCTAACCCTAAATCTTAACCGTAAACCTAATCCCTAACCCTAACCCTAACCCTAAGCTAACCCTAATTTTAGCCGAACCCTAACACTAACCATACCCTTACATTTAACCTAACACTAAACCTTACCCTAACCCTAACACTAATCCTAACCCTAACACTAAACCTAAAATCTAACCCTAACCCTAACCCTAACCCTAACCCGAATCTAACCCTAACACTAACCCTAACGCAAACCTAACCCTAATCCTAACCCTGACGCAAACCTAACCCTATTCCTAACCCTAAACCTAATCCTAACCATAACGCAAAGCTATCCCTAACACTAACCCTAAACCTAACCCTAACCCTAAAGCTAACGCTAACACAAACCTAACCCTAACCCTAACCCTAACCTTAAACCCTAACCCTAACCCTAACCCTAACTCTAACAGTAAACCTAACCCTAACCCTAACCCTAACGCAAACCTATCCCTAACCCTAACCCTAAAGCTAACCCTAAACCTAACACTAACCATAACCTTAACGCAAACCTAACGCTAACCCTAAACCTAACCCTAGCACTAAACCTAACCCGAAACCTAACCCTAACCCAAACCTAACCCTAACACTAACCCTACCGAAAACCTAACCTTAACCCTATCCCTAAAAATAACCTTAACCCCAGCCCTAAACCCGGACCCTAACCCTAAAACTTACCCTAACACTAAAACCTAACCCTAACCCTAATCCTAACCATAACCCTAACGCTAACTTAACGCTAAACCTAACCCTACCCTAACCCTAAACCTAACCCTAATCCATAACCTATTGTAACCCTAATCTAACCCTAACCGTAACACGAACCTAACACTAAAACTAAACCTAACATTTACCCTAACACTAACCCTTACCCTTAACCTACAACTAACCATAACCCTAACCCTAACCATACCCTAACCATAAACCTAACACTAACCCTAACACTAACGCAAACTTAACCCTAACCATAACCGTAACCCTAACCCGAACCCAAGCCTAACCCTAACCCTAACGCAAACCTAACCGAAATCCTAACCAATCGCAAAAAAAACCCTAACCATAAACCTAACCCAAACCCTAACCCTAACGCAAACCTAACCCAAAACCATACCCTAACCCTATTCCTAACCCTAACCCTAACCCTACCACTATCCCTAACCCTAAACATTAGCCTATCCCTGAATCAGGACCCTAACCGTAAACCTAACACTAAATCTCAACCCTAACCCTAACCCTAACCCTAACCCTAACCCTAACCCTAACCCCTAACTCTAACCCTAATCCCTAACTCTAACCCTAACCCTAATCCTAACCTTAACCCTGAAACCTAACCTTAACCTAACTCTAACCCTAACCCTAACCCTAACCCTAACCCTAACCCTAACCCTAACGCAAACCTAACGCTAACAGAAATCCTAACCCTAGTCCTAAACCTAACCCGAACCCTAACCCTAACGCAAACCTAACCCTAACACTAACCCTAATGAAAACCTAACTCTCACCCTAAACCTAACCCTAACCTTAACCGTAACACTAACCCAAACTCTCACCCTAACCCTAAAGCAAACCTAAACCTAACCCTAAACCTATCCCTATCACTAACCCTATCTCTAACGCAAACCTAACCCTAACCCTAAACATAACCCTAACCCTAACCTTAAGGCAAACCTAAACCAAACCCTAACACTAACCCTAACCCTAAACCGAACCTAACCTTAACCCTAACCCTAAAGCAAACCTAACCATAATACTAACCCTATCGCAAACCTAACCCTAATCCTATCCCTAAATCTAACCCCAACCCTAACGCAAACCTAACCCTAACCCTAACCCCAACGCTAACTCTAAATCTAACACTAAACCTAATCCTAAACCTAACCCTAAATCTAACCCTAACCATAACCCTAACGCAAACCTAACCCTAACCTTAACCGTAATCCTAATCCTAACCCTAAACTTAACCCTAACCCTAACGCAAACCTAACCCTAACCCTAACGCTAACCCTAACCCTAACGCAAACCTAACCCTAATCCTAACCCAATCGCAATCCTAATCCTAACCATGAACCTAACCCAAACCCTAATCCGACCGCAAACCTAACCCTAAACCTAACCCTAACCCTAACCCTAACACTAACCCTAACACTAACGCAAACCTACACCTAAACCTAACCCTAAGTCTAACACTAACCCTAACGCAAACCCTAAACCCTAACCCTAACTAACCCTAACCCTAACGCAAACCTTTATCATAAAACCCTAACCCTAACCCTAACACTAACCTTAACACTAACGCAAACCTAAACCTAAACCTAACCCTAACCCTAACGCTAACCATAACCCTTACCCTAGCCTAACGCAAACCTAACCCTTACCATAACCCTGACGCAAAGGTAACCCTAACCCTAACCCTAACCCTAACGCTAACGCAAATCTAACTCTAAACTTAACTGTAACCCTAAACCTAACACTAACGCTAAAATAAACCTAACGCAAACCTAACCCTAACGCTAACCCTAACCCTAACCGTAACCCTAACCATGAAAACCTAACGCTAATCCTAACCCAAATCTAAATCTTATCATAAAACCCTAACGCTAAACCTAAAACTAACCCTAACCAAAACCCTAACCCCTAACCCTATCCCTAATCCTAACCATAACCCTAACCCTAACCCTAACTCTAAACCTAACCCTAAAGCTAACCCTAACGTAAACCTAACCCTAACACTAACTCTAAGATTAAACCTAACCCTAACACTAACGCAAACCTAACCTTAACCCTAAACCTAACCCTAACCGTAACCGTAACCCTAACCCAAACACAAAACCCTTACCCTAAAGCTAACCCTAACCCTAACACTATCACTAATCATAAAACCATAACGTTAACCCTAACACTAACCCTAACCAAAACACTAACACCTAACCCTAACCATAACCTTAATCCTAACCCTAACGCAAACCTAACCCTAACCATAACTCTAACCGTAAACCTAACCATTACCATAACCCTAACGCAAACCTAACCTTAACCCTAACCCTAACCCTAACCCTATCACAAAACTAACCCTAACCTTAATTCTAACCCTAACCCTAACCCTAACCATAGCCCTAACGCAAATCTAACCTTAACGCTAACCCTAAAAATAACCCTAACCTTAACCCTAAAGCAAACCTAACAAAAAACTCTAACCCTAATCCTAACATTAAACCTAACCCTTA
>NC_142514.1:98087500-98100000 GCF_057876585.1 Rhinolophus sinicus | reverse complement strand
AACTCTAACGCACACCTAACCCTAACCCTATCCCTAAACTTAACCTTAACACAAAACTAACCCTAACCCTAACCCTAAAGCTAACCCTAACCATTAAAATAACCTTAACCCTAACACTAACGCAAACCTAACCCTAACACTAACCCGAAAGCTAACCCTAACCTTAAAACTAAGGTTAACCCTAACCCTAACGTAAACCTAACCCTAACCCTAACTCTAACTCTAACCCTAACCCTAAACCATAACCCTAACCCTATCCCTAACCCTAACCCTAACCCTAAAACTAACGCATATCTAACAGTAACCCTAAACCTAACCCTAAACCTAAACTTAAAAATAACCTTAACCCTAAACCTAACGAAAACCTAACCCTAACCCTAACCCTAAGCCTATCGCAAACCTAATCCTAACCCTAACCCTATCCCTAAACCTAGAGCAAACCTAATCCGAAATCCTAACACTATCCCTAACCCTAACCCTAACCCTAACGCTAACCTAACCCAAACCCTAAACCTACCATTACCCGTAACCCTAACCCTAACGATAACCGTAACGAAAACCTAACCCTAACCCTTAACCTTAACCTAACGCTAAAGCAAACCTAACCCTAGACCTAACCCTAACCCTAAACTTAAACCTAACCCTAACCCTAACCGTAACCCTAACCCTAACCCTAACCCCTAACCCTAAGCATAACCCTAACTCTAAACCCTAACCCTAACCCTAACCCTAACCCTAACCCTAAACCTAAACCTAACACTAACCTTAAAACTAACCTTAACCCTAACACTAACGCAAACCTAACCCTAAATCCTAACCCTAACACAAATTTAACACTAACCCTAATTCTAACCTAACTCTATCCCTAACCCTAAACCCTAACACTAACACTAACCCTAACCATAGCTCTAACGCAAACCTAAACCTAACCCTAACATTAACACTAAACCTAACCCTAACACTAAACCTTAGGCAAACCTAACACTAACCCTAACCCCAACACTAACCCTAACCCTAACCCTAACCCTAACCCTAACCCTAACCCTAACCCTACCCTAACCCTAACCATAACCTTAACCCTAACCCTAACTCTAACGCAACCTAGCACTAACCCTAACTCTAATTCTAAAACTAACCCTAAACCCTAACCCAAACCCTAACCATAACCCTAACCCTAACCATAACCCTAACGCATATCTAACCCTAACGCTAACCCTAACCAAAACCCTGACCTTAAGCCTAACGCAAACCTAACTCTAAACCTAACCGTAACCCTAACCATAACCCTAAACCTAACCATTACCATAACCCTAACTCAAACATAACCCTAACCATAACCATAACCCTAACGCAAAAATCACCATAACCATAACCATAAACATAACCCTAAACCAAAACCTAACCCTAACCCTAACGCAAACCTAACCCTAACCCTAACACTAACCCTAACCCTAACCCAAACCCTAACTTTAACGCACACCTAAACCTAACCATAACCATAACACTAAACTTAATGCTAACGCAAACCTAACCCTAACCCTAACCCTAACCCTAAACCTAACCATCACCCTAAACCTAACCCTAACCGAAACCTAACCCTAAACCTAAACATAACCCTAACCCTAACCCTAACCCTAACCTAACCCTAACCCTAAGAATAACCCTAACCCTAACCTTAAACCTAACTCTAACCCTATCCCTAACGCAAACCTAACCGTAACCCTAAAGGTAACGCAAACCTAACACTAACCCTAAACCTAACCCTAACCCTAACCCTAACGCAAACTTAACCCTAACCCTAACCATAACAATAACCCTAAACCTAATATTAACGCTAACCTAACACTAACCCTAACCCTAAACCTAACCCTAACCCTAACGCAAACCTAATCCTAATCCTAAACCTAACACTTACCCTAAACCTAACCCTAAACGTAACCCTAAAGCAAACCTATCCCTAACCCCAACCCTAACCCTTACCTACCCCTAACCCTAACCCTAATCATCACTCTAAACCTAACCCTAACCCTAACCCTAACGCAAACCTAACCCTAACCCTAAACCTAACCCTAACCCTAACCCTAACGCAAACCTAACCCTAACCCGAACCCTAACCCTGAACCTAACCATAACCCTATACCTAACCTTAACGCAAACCTAAACCTAACCCTAACCCTAACCCTAAAGCAAACCTAACCTAAACCTAACCCTAACCCTAACCCTAAACCCTAACTCTAAAACTTAACCGAAATCTAACCCTAACCCTAACCCTAACCCTAACCCTAACCCCAACCCTATGTCTAACGCAAATGTAACACTAAACTTAACTCTAACCCTAAACCTAGCACTAACCTTAACCATAAACCTAACGCAAACCTAAACCTAACGCTAACCCAAGCCCTAACCCTAACCAAACCTAAACATGAAACCCTAACGCTAACACTAACCCTAACCCTAACCCTAAACCTAAACCCTAACCCTAACTCTAACCCCAACACTAACACTAACGCATACGTATCCCTAACCCTAACCCTAACCCTATCCCTAACGCAAACCTAACCCTAACACTAACCCTATCGCAAACCTAACCCTACCCCTAACCCTAACCCTAACCTAACCTTAACTTAAACCTAACCCTAACCCTAAACCTAACCTTAAACCTTAACCCTAAAGCTAACCATAACCTAACCCTATCCCTAAACATGAAACCATAACGCTAACCCTAACCCTAAACCTAACCCTAACCCTAACTCTAACCCTAAAACTAACCCAAACGCAAACCTAACCCTCACCCTAACCGTAACCCTAACCCTAACCCTAATGCAAGCCTAACCCTAACCCTAAACCTAACCCTAGCTCTAAACCTAACCCTAAACCTAACCCTAACACTAAAGCATACCTAACCCTAAACCTAACCCTAACCCTAACCCTAACCCTAACGCAAATCTAACCCTAACCCTAACCCTAACACTAACCCTAACCCTAACCCTAACCCTAACCCTAACGCTAAAGCAAATCTAACCCTAAACTTAAATCTAACCCTAAACCTAACACTAACACTAACCATAACACTAACGCAAAGCTAACCCTAATGCTAACCCTAACCCTAACCCTAACCCTAACACTAACCATGAAACCCTAACGCTAACCCTAACCCTAACCCTAACCCTAATCAAAAAAACCCTTACGCTAACCCTAAAACTAACCCTAAAAAAAACCCTAACCCCTAACCATAACCCTAACCCTAACCCTAACCCTAACCCTAACCCTATATCTAACACTAACACTAACCCTAACGCAACCCTAACCCTAACCATAACCCGTACCCTAACCCTAACCCTAACGCAAAACTAAACCTAACCCTAACCCTCACACTAAACCTAAACCTAACCCTAACCCTAACCCTAACCCTAACGCAAACCTAACCCTAACGCTAACCATAACAATAACCCTAAACCTAACCCTAAACCTAACGCAAACATAATCCTAATCCTAAACCTAACACTTACCCTAAACCTAACCCTAAACCTAACCCTAAAGCAATCCTATCCCTAACCCCAACCCTAACCCTTCCCTACCCCTAACCCTAACCCTAATCATCACTCTAAACCTAACCCTAAACCTAACCCTAACGCAAACCTACACCTAACCCTAAACCTAACCATAACCCTAACCCTAAACCTAACCCTAACCCAAACCCTAAACCCTAACCCTTAAGCTAACACTAACCTTAAAACTAACCCTAATCATAAAACCCTAACGCTAACCTAAAACTAACCCTAACCAAAACACTAACCCCTAACCCTAACAATAACCCTAACCTTAACCCTAACGCAAACCTAACACTAACGCTAACTCTAACCCTAACCCAAACCCTAACCATAACGCTAACGCAAATCTAACCATAAACATAACCATAACCATAACCCAAACCTAAACCTAACCCTAACCCTAACAGTAACGCAAACATAACCCTAAACCTAACCCCAACACTAACCCTAAACCTAAGCTAATGCAAGCCTAAACCGAACGCTAACCCTAACCCTAAACCTACCCCTAACCTAATCCTAACTTAAACCTAACCCTAACACAAACCCTAAGCTTAAACCCTAACCCTAAAGCTAACACTAACCCTAACCCTAACTCTAACCATGAAACCCTAACACTAAAGTTAACCCTAACCCTAAACCTAAACCTAAACCCTAACCCTAACTCTAACCCTAACACTAACGCTAACGCAAACGTAACCCTAACACTAACCCTAACGCAAACCAAACCCTAACACTAACCCTAACGCAGACCTAACCCTAATCCTAACCATAAACCTAGCCCTAGCCATAACTCTAACCATAACCCTAACCCTAACGCAAACCTAACCCTAACCCTAAACCTAAACCTAACCCTAACGCAATTCTAACCCTAATCCTAACCCTAACCCTATCGCAATCCTAACACTAAACCTAACCCTAAAACTAACCCTAAGACCGAACCCTAACCGTAACCCTAACCCTAACACTAACCCTAACGGAAACCTAACCCTAACCCTAACCCTAACCCTAACCTAACCATAACCCTAACCCTAACCCGAACCTAACCCTAACCCTAACCCTAACGCAAACTTAACCCTAATCCTAACCCTATCGCAAACCTAACCCTAACCCTATCACTAACCCTAACCTAACCCTAACGCAAACCTAACCCTAACCATAACCCTAACCCTAACAGTAACTCTAAACCTAACTCTAAACCAAACCCTAACGCAAACCTAACCCTAAAATTATCCCTAATCCTAACAAAAACCCAAAACCCTAACCCTAAAGCTAACCCTAACCCTAACCCTAACCCTAACCCTAATCATAAAACCCTAATGCTAACCCTAACACTAACCCTAACAAAAACCCTAAACCCTAACCCTAACCATAACCCTAACCCTAACCCTAACGCATACCTCACCCTAACCCTAACCCTAACACTCACCCTACCCTAACCCTAACCATAAACCTAACCCTTACCATAACCGTAATGCAAACTTAACCCTAACCTTACCCTATCCCTATGGCTAACGCAAATCTAACCCTAAATTTAACACTAACCCTAAACCTAAAACTAACCCTAACCATAACCCTAGCGCAACCTAACCCTAACGCTAATCCTAGCCATAACCCTAACCATAAACCTAACCATGAAAGCCTAACGCTAACCCTAACCCTAAACCTAACCCTAACCATGAAACCCTAACGCTAACCCTAACCATAACCGGAACCCTAAACCTAAACCCTAACCCTAACTCTAACCTTAACACTAACCCTAACGCAATCGTAACACTTACCCTAACACTAACCTATCGCTAACGCAAACCTAAACCTAACCATAACCCTAACGCTAACGCAAACCTAACACTAACCCTAAACCTAACCCTAACCTTAACGCAAACCTAACCCTAACCCTAACCCTAACCTTAACGCAAACCTAACCCTAACCCTAACCCTAACACTATCCCTAAACCTAACGCTAACGCAAACCTAACCCTAACGCTAACCCTAACCCTAAGCCTAACCCTAACCTTAAACCCTAACCATAAAGCTAACCCTAACCTAACGTTAACCCTAACCATGAAACCCTAACGATAACCCTAACCCTAACCTAACCCTAAACCTAAACCCTAAACCTATCTCTAACCATAACACTTACCCTAACGCAAGCATAACCCAAACCGTAACCCTAACCCTATCCCTAACGCAAACATAACACTAACAATAACCCTAACGCAAACCTAACCCTAACCCTAACCCTAACCCTAACTCTAAACCTAAACCTAACCCAAACGCAAACCTAACCCTAACCCTAACCCTAACCCTAACCCTAACCCTAACCCTAACGAAAATCTTACCCTAACCCTAACCCAAAACGTAACCCTAACCCTAACCTAACCCTAACCCTAACGCAAACCTAACCCTAAACCTAACACTAACCCTAACCCTAACCCTAACCATGAAACCCTAACGCTAACCCTAACCATAACCGTAACCCTAAACCTAAACCGTAACCCTAACTCTAACCTTAACACTAACCCTAACGCACACGTAACACTTACCCTAACACTAACCCTATCGCTAACGCAAACCTAAACCTAACACTAACCCTAACGCAAACCTAAACCTAACCATAACCCTAACCCTAACCCTAACCTTAACCCTAACTCTAACCCTAACCCTAACCATAACGCAAACCTAACCCTAACCCTAACCCTAACACTAACCCTAATCCTAACCCTAACGCAAACCTAACCCTAAACCTAAACCTAACCCTAACCCTAACCCTAAACATAACCGTAAACCTAACCCTAACCCTAACCCTAACGCAAACCTAACCCTAACCCGAACCCTAAACCTAAACCAAACCATAACCCTAAACCTAACCTTAACGCAAACCTAACCCTAACGCTAACCCTAACCCTAACCCTAACCCTAACCCTAAAGCAAACCTAACCCTAAACCTAACCCTAACCCTACCCCTAACCCTAAACCCTAACCATAAACCTAACCCTAACGAAAACCTAAACTAAACCTAACCCTAACCATACCCTAACCCTAACACTAACGCAAAGCTAAACCTAAACCCTAAACCTAACCCTAACCTTGACCCTAACCCAAACCCTATATCCTAACCCTAAAGCTAACCGTAACCCTAACCCTAAAACTAATCATAAAACCCTAATGCTAACGCTAACACTAACCCTAACCAAAACCGTAAACCCTAACCCTAACCATAACCCTATCCCTAACCCTAACACATACCTAACCCTAACCCTAACCCTAACCCTAAACCTAAACCTAACCCTTACCATAACCCTAACGCAAACTTAACCCTAACCCTAACCCTAACCCTAACCCTAAACCTGAACCCTAAACCTATCTCTAACCCTAACACTTACCCTAACGCAAACCTAACCCTAACGCTAACCCTAACCATAACCCTAAACCTAAGCCTAACTCTTACAATAACCCTAACCCAAACATAACCCTAAACCTAACACTAACGCAAATCTAACCCTAACCTTAAAGCTAAACCTAATCCTAATCCTAACCATAACCATAACCCTAACGTAAACCTCACCATAACCATAACCATAACCATAACCCTAAATCTAATCCTAATCCTAAGCCTAACCATAACGCAAACCTAACCCTATCCCTAACATTAACCCTAACCCTAATTTTAACGCAAACCTAATCCTAAACCTAACCCTAACCTTAAACCTAATGCTAACGCAAACCTAACCCTAACCCTAACCCTAACTCTAAACATAACCTCCACCCTAACCCTAAACCTAACGCAAACCTAACCGTAAACCTAACCATAAACCTAACCCTAACCCTAACCCTAACCCTAACCTAACCCTAACCCTAACAATAACCCTAACCCTAACCCTAACGCAAACCTTACCCTAACCATAACTCTAACCCTAACCCTAAAAATAACCCTTACCATAACCCTAACGCAACCCTAACCTTAACCCAAACCCAAACCCTAACCCTAACGCAAATCTAACCCTAACTTTGACTCTAATTCTAACCCTAACCCTAACCATAACCATAACACTAACGCAAACCTAACCCTAACGCTAACCCTAACCATAACCCTAACCCTAACACTAATGCAAACCTAACCCTAACCCTAAACCTAACCCAAACCCTAACCCTAAAATTAAACCTTACCATAAACCTAACGCAAACCAAAACTTAACCGTAACCCTAACGCAAATCCAACCCTAACCTTAACTCCAATCCAGCCCTAACCCTAACCCTAACCCTAATCCTAACGCTAACGCAAATCTAAACCTAAACTTAACTCTAAACCTAACCCTAACCGTAACCATAACACTAACGCAAACCTAACACTAACGCTAACCCTAACCCTAACCCTAACCCTAACACTAACCATGAAATCATAATGCTAACACTAACCCTTACTCTAACCCTAACTCTAACCAAGAAACCGTAACGCTAACCCTAACCCTAACCCTAAACCTAAACGTAACCCTAACCCTAACCCTACGCAAAACTAACCCTAACCCTAACCCTAACCCTAAAACTAACGTAACGCAATCCTAACCCTAACCCTAACACTAACCCTAACCCTAACCCTAACGCTAACGGAAACCTAACCCTAACCCTAACACAAACCTTAAACCCTAACCCTAAATCTAACCCTAACCCTAACCCTAACCATGAAACCCTAACGCTAACCCTAACCCTAACCCTAACCCTAAACCTAAACCCTAAGCCTAACTCTAACATTAACAATAACCGTAACGCAAAGGTAACCCTAACCCTAACCCTAACCCTATCCCTAACGCAAACCTAACCCTAACACTAACCATAACGCAAACCTAACCCTAACCCTAACACTAAACCTAACCCTAACTCTAATCCTAACCCTAACCCTAACACAAACCTTACCCTAACCCTAACCCTAACTCTAACCCTATCCCTAACGCAAACCTAACCCTAACACTAACCCTAACGCAAACCTAACCCTAACCCTAACCCTAAGCCTAACCCTAAACCTAACACTAACCCTAACCCTAACACTAACGCAAACCTAACCCTAACCCTAACCCTAACAATAGCCCTAAACCTAACCTTAACGCAAACCTTACCCTAACCCTAAGCCTATCCCTAACGCAAACCTAACCCTAACACTAACCCTATGGCAAACCTAACCCTAACCCTAACCCTAACCCTAACCCTAACCATGAAACCCTAAAGCTAACCCTATCCCTCTCCCTAACCCTAACCCTAACCTAAACCTAACCCTAACCCTAACCTTCAACCGAACTTAACCCATACGCTAACCGTAACGCAAAACTCACCCTAATCCTAACCCTACCGCAAACCTAACCCTAACCATAAACCTAACCCAAACCCAACCATAAAGCAAACCTAACCCTAAACCTAACCCTAACCCTAAACATAAACGTAACCCTAACCCAAACGCAAACTTAACCCTAACCCTAACCCTAACCCTAACTCTAAACCTAACCCTAAACCTAACCCTAACGCAAACCTAACCCTAACCCTAACCCTAACATTAACCCTAACACTAACACTAACGCAAACATAACCTTAACAATAAACTTAACCCTAACCGTAACCCTAACCCAAACCCTAAAACCTAACCCTAAATGTAACTCTAACCATAACCCTAACCCTAATCATAAAACAGTAACGGTTACCCTAACACTAACCCTAACAAAAAACCTAAACCCTAACCCTAAAAGTAACCCTAACCCTAACCCTAGCGCAACCCTAAACTTAACCCTAAACCTAACCGTAACCCTAACGCAAATCTAACCCTAACCTTAACTCTAACCCTAACCCTAACCCTAAGCATAACCATAACCCTAACGCAAACCTAACCCTAACGCTAACCCTAACCATAAACCTAATCCTAACCCTAACGAAAACCTAACCCTAACCCTAACCCTAACACTAAACTTAACTTTTACCATAACCCTAACGCAACCTAAACTTAACCCTAACCCTAACGCAAATCTAACCCTAACTTTAACTATAATCCAGCCCTAACGCTAACCCTAATCCTAACGCCAACCTAACCATAACCATAACCATAAACCTAAACCTAACCCTAAACCTAACCCGAAAGCAAACCTAACCCTAACCCTAACGCTAACCCTAACCCTAACCCTAACCCTAACCCTAACCTTAACGCAAACCTAACCCTAAACCTAACCCTAACCCTAAATCTAACCCTAACACTAACCCTAAACCTAAACCCTAACCGTAGCCCTAACCCTAACCTTAACCCTAACCCTAACGCAAACCTAACCCTAACCCTAACCCTAACCCTAACTCTAACCCTAACCCTAAACCGAACCTAACCCTAACCGTAACGCTAACGCAAACCTAACCCTAACCCTAACCCTAACATTAACCCTAACACTAACCCTAACGCAAACCTAACCATAAACCTAACCCTAACTCTAACGCCAACGCAAACATAAACCTAATCATAATCCTAACGCAAACCTAACCCTAAACCTAACCGTAACGAAAAGCTAACCCTAATACAAAATATAACCCTAACCCTAACCCTAACCCTAACCCTAACCCTAACCCTAACCCTAACCCTAAACCTAATATTTATTCCAACCCTAATCCTAACCCTAACCATAACCGTAAACCTATCCCTAAATCCTAACTCTAAACCTAATCCCTAAACCTAACCCGAAACTTAATCCTAACCTTAACCTTAATACCTAACTCTCACTCTAACCCTACCCTAACCCTAAAACTAACGTAATCTTAAACCTAACCCTAACCCTAACGCAAAACTAACTGTAACCCTAACCCTAACCCTAACCCGAACCTAACCCTAACCCAACCATTAACGCAAACCTAAACCTAAAACTAACCCTATCGCAAACTTAACCCTAAACATAAACCTAACCCAAACCCAAACCCTAAGGCAAACCTAACCCTAAACTTAACCCTATCCCTATCCTTAACCCTATCCCTAACCCTAACGCAAACCTAACTCTAACCCTAATCCTAACTCTAAACGTACCCTAAACCTAAACATAACGCAAGCCTAACCCTAAACCTAAACCTAACCCTAACTCTAACCCTAACACTAACGCAACGTAACCCTAACCCTAAACCTAACCCTAACCCTAAAACTAACCCTAACCCAAACCGTAAACAATAACCCTAAATCTAACCCTCACCCTAACCCTAATCATAATACCCTAACGCTAACCCTAACACTAACCATAACACTAACGCAAACCTAACCCTAACCATAACCCTAACCCTAACCATAAAACTAACCCAAACCCTAACCCTAACGCAAACCTAACCCTAAACCTAACGTTACCCAAATCCTAACCCTAACCCTAACCCTAATGCAAACCTAACCCTAACCCTACCACTATCCCTAACACTAAAACTAACCTTATCCCTAAACCGGGACCCTATCCGTAAACCTAACCCTAACCCTAAATCTAACCCTAAATCTTAACCGTAAACCTAATCCCTAACCCTAACCCTAACCCTAAGCTAACCCTAATTTTAGCCGAACCCTAACACTAACCATACCCTTACATTTAACCTAACACTAAACCTTACCCTAACCCTAACACTAATCCTAACCCTAACACTAAACCTAAAATCTAACCCTAACCCTAACCCTAACCCTAACCCGAATCTAACCCTAACACTAACCCTAACGCAAACCTAACCCTAATCCTAACCCTGACGCAAACCTAACCCTATTCCTAACCCTAAACCTAATCCTAACCATAACGCAAAGCTATCCCTAACACTAACCCTAAACCTAACCCTAACCCTAAAGCTAACGCTAACACAAACCTAACCCTAACCCTAACCCTAACCTTAAACCCTAACCCTAACCCTAACCCTAACTCTAACAGTAAACCTAACCCTAACCCTAACCCTAACGCAAACCTATCCCTAACCCTAACCCTAAAGCTAACCCTAAACCTAACACTAACCATAACCTTAACGCAAACCTAACGCTAACCCTAAACCTAACCCTAGCACTAAACCTAACCCGAAACCTAACCCTAACCCAAACCTAACCCTAACACTAACCCTACCGAAAACCTAACCTTAACCCTATCCCTAAAAATAACCTTAACCCCAGCCCTAAACCCGGACCCTAACCCTAAAACTTACCCTAACACTAAAACCTAACCCTAACCCTAATCCTAACCATAACCCTAACGCTAACTTAACGCTAAACCTAACCCTACCCTAACCCTAAACCTAACCCTAATCCATAACCTATTGTAACCCTAATCTAACCCTAACCGTAACACGAACCTAACACTAAAACTAAACCTAACATTTACCCTAACACTAACCCTTACCCTTAACCTACAACTAACCATAACCCTAACCCTAACCATACCCTAACCATAAACCTAACACTAACCCTAACACTAACGCAAACTTAACCCTAACCATAACCGTAACCCTAACCCGAACCCAAGCCTAACCCTAACCCTAACGCAAACCTAACCGAAATCCTAACCAATCGCAAAAAAAACCCTAACCATAAACCTAACCCAAACCCTAACCCTAACGCAAACCTAACCCAAAACCATACCCTAACCCTATTCCTAACCCTAACCCTAACCCTACCACTATCCCTAACCCTAAACATTAGCCTATCCCTGAATCAGGACCCTAACCGTAAACCTAACACTAAATCTCAACCCTAACCCTAACCCTAACCCTAACCCTAACCCTAACCCTAACCCCTAACTCTAACCCTAATCCCTAACTCTAACCCTAACCCTAATCCTAACCTTAACCCTGAAACCTAACCTTAACCTAACTCTAACCCTAACCCTAACCCTAACCCTAACCCTAACCCTAACCCTAACGCAAACCTAACGCTAACAGAAATCCTAACCCTAGTCCTAAACCTAACCCGAACCCTAACCCTAACGC
>NC_142514.1:98077500-98082500 GCF_057876585.1 Rhinolophus sinicus | reverse complement strand
CCTAACCCTAAACCTAAACCTAACACTAACCTTAAAACTAACCTTAACCCTAACACTAACGCAAACCTAACCCTAAATCCTAACCCTAACACAAATTTAACACTAACCCTAATTCTAACCTAACTCTATCCCTAACCCTAAACCCTAACACTAACACTAACCCTAACCATAGCTCTAACGCAAACCTAAACCTAACCCTAACATTAACACTAAACCTAACCCTAACACTAAACCTTAGGCAAACCTAACACTAACCCTAACCCCAACACTAACCCTAACCCTAACCCTAACCCTAACCCTAACCCTAACCCTAACCCTACCCTAACCCTAACCATAACCTTAACCCTAACCCTAACTCTAACGCAACCTAGCACTAACCCTAACTCTAATTCTAAAACTAACCCTAAACCCTAACCCAAACCCTAACCATAACCCTAACCCTAACCCTAACCATAACCCTAAAACTAAATCTAAAGCAAACCTAATCCTAAATCCTAACCTTAACCCTACCTTACCCTAAACTTAAAGCTAAACCTAACCTTAAAAGTAACCTTAACCCTAACCCTAACGCAAACAGAACCCTAACCCTAACCCTAATCCTAATCCTAACATTAACCCTAACCCTAACCCTAACCCTAAACCCTAACACTAACCCTAACCCTAACCCTAACCCTAACGCAAACCTAACCCTTACCCTAAACCTAAACCTATCCCTAACCTTATAACTAACCTTAACCCTAACCCTAACGCAAACATAACCCTAACCCTAACCCTAACGGAAACATAACACTGACCCTAACCCTAAAGCTAACGCAAACCTAATCCTAAATCCTAACCCTAACCCTAACCTCTGCCTAACACTAAATCTAAACTAAACTTAACCCTAACCCTAAACCCTAACACTAACACTAACCCTAACCATAGCCCTAACAAAACCTAACCCTAAACCTAACCCTAACCCTAAACCTAACCCTAACCCTAAACCTAACGCAAACCTAACCGTAACCCTAACCCGAACCCTAACCCTAACCATAAAACCCTAATGCTAACCCTATCCCGATCCCTAACACTAATCCTAAAACTTATCCCTAACCCTAACCTTAACCCTAACCCTAACCATAACGCAAACCTAACCCTAACCCTACCCTAACCCTAACCATAACCTTAACCCTATACCTAACTCTAACGCAACCTAACCCTAACCCTAACCATAACCATAACCCTAACCCTAACCCTAACCATAACCTAACAATAAACCAATCCAAAACTCTAGCCCTAACCCTAACCCTAACCCTAAGCTAAACCTAACCAAAATCCTAACCCTAACCTAACCCTAACCATAACCCTAAACCTAAAGCAAACCTAAGCCTAAATCCTAAACCAAACCCTAACCCTAACCCTAACCCTAAGGCTAACCTAACCCTAACCCTAACCCTAACCCTAACCCTAACCCTATATCTAACACTAACACTAACCCTAACGCAACCCTAACCCTAACCATAACCCGTACCCTAACCCTAACCCTAACGCAAACCTAACCCTAACCCTAACCCTCACACTAAACCTAAACCTAACCCTAACCCTAACCCTAACCCTAACGCAAACCTAACCCTAACGCTAACCATAACAATAACCCTAAACCTAACCCTAAACCTAACGCAAACAAATTCCTAATCCTAAACCTAACACTTACCCTAAACCTAACCCTAAACCTAACCCTAAAGCAATCCTATCCCTAACCCCAACCCTAACCCTTACCTACCCCTAACCCTAACCCTAATCATCACTCTAAACCTAACCCTAAACCTAACCCTAACGCAAACCTACACCTAACCCTAAACCTAACCATCACCCTAACCCTAAACCTAACCCTAACCCAAACCCTAAACCCTAACCCTTAAGCTAACACTAACCTTAAAACTAACCCTAATCATAAAACCCTAACGCTAACCTAAAACTAACCCTAACCAAAACACTAACCCCTAACCCTAACAATAACCCTAACCTTAACCCTAACGCAAACCTAACACTAACGCTAACTCTAACCCTAACCCAAACCCTAACCATAACGCTAACGCAAATCTAACCATAAACATAACCATAACCATAACCCAAACCTAAACCTAACCCTAACCCTAACAGTAACGCAAACATAACCCTAAACCTAACCCCAACACTAACCCTAAACCTAAGCTAATGCAAGCCTAAACCGAACGCTAACCCTAACCCTAAACCTACCCCTAAACTAACCCTAAATTAAACCTAACCCTAACACTAACCCTAAGCTTAAACCCTAACCCTAAAGCTAACACTAACCCTAACCCTAACTCTAACCATGAAACCCTAACACTAAAGTTAACCCTAACCATGAACCTAAACCTAAACCCTAACCCTAACTCTAACCCTAACACTAACGCTAACGCAAACGTAACCCTAACACTAACCCTAACGCAAACCAAACCCTAACACTAACCCTAACGCAGACCTAACCCTAATCCTAACCATAAACCTAGCCCTAGCCATAACTCTAACCATAACCCTAACCCTAACGCAAACCTAACCCTAACCCTAAACCTAAACCTAACCCTAACGCAATTCTAACCCTAATCCTAACCCTAACCCTATCGCAATCCTAACCCTAAACCTAACCCTAAAACTAACCCTAACCCGAACCCTAACCGTAACCCTAACCCTAACCCTAACGGAAACCTAACCCTAACCCTAACCCTAAACCTAACCCTAACCCTAACCATAACCCTAACCCTAACCCGAACCTAACCCTAACCCTAACCCTAACGCAAACTTAACCCTAATCCTAACCCTATCGCAAACCTAACCCTAACCCTATCACTAACCCTAACCTAACCCTAACGCAAACCTAACCCTAACCCTAACCCTAACCCTAACACTAACTCTAAACCTAACTCTAAACCAAACCCTAATGCAAACCTAACCCTAAAATTATCCCTAACCCTAACACAAACCCAAAACCCTAACCCTAAAGCTAACCCTAACCCTAACCCTAACCCTAACCCTAATCATAAAACCCTAATGCTAACCCTAACACTAACCCTAACCAAAACCCTAAACCCTAAACCTAACCATAACCCTAACCCTAACCCTAACGCATACCTAACCCTAACCCTAACCCTAACACTCACCCTACCCTAACCCTAACCATAAACCTAACCCTTACCATAACCGTAACGCAAACTTAACCCTAACCCTTACCCTATCCCTATGGCTAACGCAAATCTAACCCTAAATTTAACACTAACCCTAAACCTAAAACTAACCCTAATCATAACCCTAACGCAACCTAAACCTAACGCTAATCCTAGCCATAACCCTAACCATAAACCTAACCATGAAAGCCTAATGCTAACCCTAACCATAACCCTAACCCTAACCATGAAACCCTAACGCTAACCCTAACCATAACCGTAACCCTAAACCTAAACCCTAACCCTAATTCTAACCTTAACACTAATCCTAACGCAATCGTAACACCCTAACACTAACCCTATCGCTAACGCAAACCTAAACCTAACCGTAACTCTAACGCTAACGCAAACCTAACACTAACCCTAAACCTAACCCTAACCTTAACGCAAACCTAACCCTAACCCTAACCCTAACCTTAACGCAAACCTAACCCTAACCCTAAACCTAACACTATCCCTAAACCTAACGCTAACGCAAACCTAACCCTAACGCTAACCCTAACCCTAAGCCTAACCCTAACCTTAAACCCTAACCATAAAGCTAACTGTAACCTAACGTTAACCCTAACCATGAAACCCTAACGATAACCCTAACCCTAACCTAACCCTAAACCTAAACCCTAAACCTAACTCTAACCATAACACTTACCCTAACGCAAGCATAACCCAAACCGTAACCCTAACCCTATCCCTAACGCAAACATAACCCTAACAATAACCCTAACGCAAACCTAGCCCTAACCCTAACCCTAACCCTAACTCTAACCCTAAACCTAACCCAAACGCAAACCTAACCCTAACCCTAACCCTAACCCTAACCCTAACCCTAACCCTAACCCTAACGCAAATCTTACCCTAACCCTAACCCAAAACGTAACCCTAACCCTAACCTAACCCTAACCCTAAAACTAACCTAACCCTAACCCTAACGCAAATCTAACCCTGTACTTAAATCTAACCCTAACCCTATCCCTAATCCTAACCCTAACGCAAACCTAACACTAACCCTAACCCTAATCCTGACCCTAAAACTAACCCTAAACCTAAACTTAACGCAAACCAAATAAAACCCTAACCCTAAAACTAAATCTAACCCTAACTCGAAACTAACCCTAACCCTAAAACTAAAGCAAACCTAACCCTAATCCTAACCTTATCACAAACCTAACCCTACCCATAAACCTAACACAAACCCTAACCCTAACACAAACCTGAACCTAAACCTAACCCTAACCCTATTACTAACCCTAACCTTAACCTAACCTAAACCTAACCCTAACACAAACCCTATCTATAACACTAATGCAAAGCTAAACCTAACCCTAAATCTAATCCTAACCCTAACCCTAACCGTAACCCTAACCCAAACCCAATCCCTAAACCCTAACCCTTAATCTAACCCTAACCCTATCCCTAACCTTAATCATAAAACCCTAACGGTAACCCTAACACTAACCTTAACCAAAATCCTAAGCCCTAACCCTAACCATAAACCTAACCCTAACCCTAACGCATACCTAACCCTAACCCTAACCCTATGGCTAACGCAAATCTAACCCTAAACTTAAATCTAACCTTAAACCTAACACTAGCCCTAACCATAACCCTAACGCAAACCTAAACATAACGCTAAACCTTACCCTAACCCTAACCCTAACCATGAAACCCTAACGATATCCATAACCCTAACCCTAACCCTAAACCTAACCCTAACCCTAACCCTATCCCTAACGCAAACGTAAGCCTAACCCAAAGCATAACGCAAACCTAACACTA
>NC_142514.1:98042500-98072500 GCF_057876585.1 Rhinolophus sinicus | reverse complement strand
TAACCTAAACCTAACCCTTACCATAACCCTAACGCATATCTATCCCTAACCTTAATTCTAACCCTAACCCTAACCCTAATCCTAAACATAAACCTAACGCAAACCTCAGCCTAACGCTAACCCTAACCCTAGCCCTAACTCTAACCCTAATGCAAACCTAACCCTAACCCTAAACCTAACCCTAACTCTAACACTAACGCAAATCTAACCCTAACCTTAACTCTAACCCTAGCCCTAACCCTAACGCTAACCCTAATGCAAACCTAACTATAACCATAATTATAACCATAACCCTAAACCTAAACCTAACCCTAACCCTAACCCTAACGCAAACCTAACCCTAAACCTAACCCTAAAGCAAACCTAACCCTAATCCTAACCGTAACCCTAACCCTAACCCTAACACTAACGCAAACCTAAACCTAACTCTAAACCTAAACCGAACCCTAACCCTTACCCTAACCCAAACCCTAAACCCTAACGCTAAAGCTAACCCTAACCCTAACCCTAACCCTAACCCTAAACGTAACCCTCAGCATAACCCTAACGCAAACGTAACACTAACCCTAACCATAACCCTAACCCTAACCATGAAACCCTAACGCTAACCCTAACCCTAACCCTAAATCTAAACCCTAACCCTAACTCTAACCCTAACACTAACTCTAACGCAAACTTAACCCTAACCCTAACGCAAATTAACCCTAAACCTAAAGCTAACCCTAACCCTTAACCTATTGCAAATCTAACCCTAACCTTAACTCTAACCCTAACCCTAACCCTTACGCTAACCCTAACGCAAACCTAACCATAACCATAACCATAACCATAACCCTAAACTTAAACCTAACCCTAACCCTAACCCTAACGCAAACCTAACCCTTACCCTATACCTAACCCTAACCCTAACCCTAACCTTAACGCAAACCTAACCCTAACACTAACCCTAACCATAACCCTAAAGCTAATGCTAACGCAAACATAACCCTAACCCTAACCCTAATCCTAACCGTAACCCTAACACTAAGCTAACCCTAATCCTAATCCTAAACTTAAAACCTAACCCTAAAGCAAACCTAATCCTAACCCTAACCCTAAACCTAAACCCTAACCCTTACTCTACCCATAACACTATCCCCAACGCAAACGTAACGCTAACCCTAACCCTAAACCTATCCCTAACGGAAACCTAACCCTCACACTAACGCTAACGCAAACCTAGTCTAACCCTAAACCTAACCCTAACTCTAAATCTAACCCTAACCCTAACCCTAACCGTAACGCACACCTAACCCTAACCCTAACCCTAACCCTAACCATAATCCTAAACCTAACCTTAACGCAAACCTATCCCTAAACCTAACCCTATCCCCTACGCAATACTAACCCTAACGCTAACCCTAACGCAAACCTAACGCTAAGCCTAACCCTAACCCTAACCCTAATCCTATCTCTAACCCAAACCTAACCCTAACGCAAACCTAACCCTAACCCTAACCCTAACCCTAACGCAAACCTAACCCTAACCCTAACCCTAACCCTAAACCTAACACTAACCTTAACGCAAACCTAACCCTAACCCTAACCCTCACCCTAAACCTAATGCTAACGCAAACCTAACACTTTCCCTAACCCTAACCCTAAACCTAACCCTAAACGTAACCCTAAAGCAAACTAACCCTAACCCTAACCCTAACCCTAAACCTAAACCCTAACTCTTTCTCTAATCCTAACAATAACCCTAACGCAAACTTAACGCTAACCCTAACCCTAACACTATCCCTAACGCAAACCTAACCCTAACACTAACTGTAACGCAAACCTAACCCTAACCCTAACACTAACCCTAACCCTAAATCTAACCCTAACCCTAACCCTAACCCTAACGCAAACCTAACCCTAACCCTAACCCTAACACTAACGCAAATCTAACCCTAACCTCAACTCTAACCATAACCCTAACCCTAACTCTAAACCTAACCCTAAACCTAACCCTAACGCAAACCTAAACATAACCCTAAACCTAATCCTAAAACTAACGCAAACATAAACCTAACCATAAACCTAACCCTAACCCTAACCCTAACCCTAACCAAACCCTAAAACCTAACCTTAAATCTAACCCTAACCCTAACCCTAACACAAACCTAACCCTAATGCTAACCCGAACCCTAAACCCAACCCTAAAGCAAACCTAACCCTAACCGTAACACTAACCATAACCCTAACCATAAACCTAAATTTAACCCTAACGTTAACACTAACACACATCTAACCCTAACCCTAACCCTAACCCTAAACCGAACCGAACCCTAACCCTAACCCTAACGCACACCTAACCCTAATCCTAACACTATCGCACACCTAACCCTAACCATAAACCTAACCCAAACCCTAACCCTAATGCAAACCTAACCATAACCCTAACCCTAACCCTACCTCTAAACCTAACCCTAAACCTAACCCTAACGCAAACCTAACCCTATTCCTAACCGTAACCCTAACCTTAACCCTAACACTAACGCAAACCTAAACCTAACTCTAAACCTAAACCTAACCCTAATCCTAACCCTAACCCAAACCATAAACCCTAACCCTAAAAATAACAATAACATTAACCCTAACCCTAATCAAAAAAACCTAACGCTAACCCTAACACTTACACTAACCAAACCCTATCCCCTAACCCTAAACCTAACCCTAACCCTAACCCTAAACTTAACCCTTAGCATAACCCTGACGCAAACATAACCCTAACCCTAACACTAACCCTAACCCTAACCCTAACCATGAAACCCTAATGCTAACCCTAACCCTAACCCTAAACCTAAATCTAACCCCTAACCCTAACTCTAACCCTAACACTAACCCTAACGCAAACCTAACCCTAACCCTAACCCTAAATCTAACCCTTACCAAAACCCTAACGCAAACCTCACCCTAACCCTAACCGAAACCCTAACCATAAACCTAACCCTAACCCTAACCTTAACGCAAACCTAACCTTATACCTAAACCTAACCCTAACCATAACCCTAAACGCAACCTTAATGCCAATCTAACCCTAACCCTAACCCTAACAATAAACCTAACGCAAAACTAACCCTAACCATAAATCAAACCCTAACCTTAAACCTAACCCTTACCATAACCCTAACGCAAACGTAACCCTATCCCTAACTCTAACCCTAACGCAAATCTAACCCTAAACTTTACTCTAACCCTAACCCTAACCCTAACCATAACCCTAATGCAAACGTAAAGCTAAGGCTAACCCTAACCCTAAACCTAACCCTAACCCTAACCCTAACCCTAACGCAAATCTAACCATAACCCTAACCCTAACCCAAACACAAACCTAACCCTAACCCTAACCCTAACCCTAACCCTAACCTTATCGCAAGCCTAACCCTACCGTAACCCTAACCCTAACCCTAACCGTAATTCTAAACCTAAACCTAACAGTATCCTGAACCCTAACGCTAACATTTACCCTAAACCTAACCATAACCCTAACCCTAACCCTAATCCTAACCCTAACAATAACCGCTAACCCTAACCCTAACCCTAACCCTAACCCTAACTCTAAACCAAACCCTAAACCTAACCCTTACGCAAACCTAACCATAACCCTAACCCTAATCCTAAAACTAACGCAAACATAACCCTAACCATAAACCTAACCCTAACCCTAACCCTAACCCTGACCAAACCCTAAAACCTAACCCTAAAGCTAACCCTAACCCTAACCCTAACCCTAATCATAAAACCCTAACGCAAACCCTAACACTAACCCTAACCAAAACCCAAAACCCTATCCCTAACCATAACCCTAACCCTAACCCTAACGCAAACCTAACCCTATCCCTAACACTAACCTAAACATAACCCTTACCATAACCCTAACGCATATCTAACCCTAACCTGAACTCTAACCCTAACCCAAACCCTAACCCTAAACATAACAATAACGCAAACCTCAGCCTAACGCTAACCCTAACCCTAGCCGTAACACTAACCCTTACGCAAACCTAACGCACACCTAACCCTAACCCAAACCCTAAACATAATCCTAAACCTAATATTAACGCAAACCTATCCCTAACCCTTACCCTGTCCCTAACGCAAACCTAACCCTAACGCCAACCCTAACGCAAACCTAACCCTAACTCTAACCGTAACCCTAATCCTAACCATAACTCTAACCCTAAACCTAACCCTAACGCAAACCTAACCTTAACCCTAACCCTAACCCTAACGCAAACCTAACCCTAACCCTAACCCTAACCATAACCTTAACGCAAACCTAACCATAACCCTAACCATAACCCTAACCCTAACCCTAAGCCTAACATTAAACCCTAACAGTAACCCTAACCCTAAACCTAAACCCTAACCCTTACTCTAATCCTAACAATAACCCTAACGCAAACGTAACGCTAACCCTAACCCTAACCTTATCCCTAACGCAAACCTAACCCTAACACTAACTCTAACGCTACCTAACCCTAACCCTAACCTTAACCCTAACCCGAACAATTACCCGAACGTAACCCTAACCCTAACTATAACCCTAAACTTAACCTTAACGCAAACCTATCCCTAACCCTAACCCTAAGCCTAAACCTAACCCTAACACAGACCTAACCGTAACCGTAACCCAAACGCAAACCTAACACTAACCCTAACATTAACCCAAACCCTAACCCTAACCCTAACGCAAACCTAAAGTTAACCCTAAACCTAACCCTAAATCTAACCCTAATCCTAACCCTAACCCTAACGCAAACCTATCCCAAAACCTAACCCTGAGTATAACTCTAACCCTAACCCTACCTAACCCTACCCCTAACCCTAACGCAAACCTAACGCTAACCTTAACCCTAACCCTAGCCCTAAACCTAACCCTAACCCTAATCCTAACGCTAACCTAACACTAACACTAACCCTAACGAAAACCTAACACTAACACTAACCCTAACCCTAACCCTAACCCTAACCCTAACGCAAACCTAACCCTAACCCTAACCCTAACCCTAACCATAACTCTAACGGAAACCTAACCCTAACCCTAACCCTAACCCTAACCCTAACCCTATCGCAAATTTAACCCTAACCCTAACCCTAACCCTAACGCAAACTTAACCCTAACCCTAACCCTAACCCTAACCATAACCCTAAACTTAACCTTAACGCAAACCTAATCCTAACCCGAACCCTAAGCCTAAACCTAACCCTAACACAAACCTAACCGAAACCCTAACCCTAAACCTAACAATAACCATAACCCTAGCCCAAACCTAAACTTAACCCTAACACTATCCCTAACCCTAAACCTAACCCTAAACCTAACCCTAACCTTAAAGGATACCTTTCCCTAAACCTAACCCTAACCCTAAATCTAACCCTAACCCTACACCTAACCCTAACCCTAACCCTAACGCAAACCTAACGCTAACCCTAACCCTAACCCTAACCCTAAAGGAAACCTATCACTAAACCTAACCCTAACCCTAACTGTACCCTGACCCTACACCTAACCCTAACCCTAATCCTAACTCACCTAACCCTAACACTAACCCTAACGAAAACCTAACCCTAACGCTAACCCTAACCCTAACCTTAAACCTAACCCTAACACTAACCCTAATCCTAACCCTAACGCAAACCTAACCCTAACCCTAATCCTAACCTAACCCTAACTCTAACGCAAACCTAACCTCAACCCTTACCCTAACGGAAACCTAACCCTAACCCTAACCCTAACCCTAACTCTAACGCATACCTAAACCTAACACTAACCCTAACACTAACCCTAACCCTAACCCTAAGGCAACCCTAACCCTAAACATAACCCTAACACTAACACAAAGCTAACCCTAACACTAACCCTAACCCTAACCCTATCCCTAACGCTAACGAAACCTAACCTTAACCCTAACCCTAACCCTAACCCTAAACCTAACCCTAACCGTAACACTAACGCAAACCTATCCCTAAACCTAACCCTAACACTAACCCTATCCCTAACCCTAACGCAAACCTAACCTTAATCCTAACCCGAACCCTAACACTAACGCTAACCCTAAGCCTAAACCTAGCCCTAAAACTAACTCTAACACTAAACCTAATGCAAACCTAACCCTAATGTAACCACAATGAAAACCTAACACTAACAATAACCCTAACCCTAACCTTAACCCTAACCCTAACACTAACCCTAACCCTAACCCTAACGCAAAACTAACCCTAACTTTAACCCTAACCCTAACCCTAATTCTAACCCTAACGCAAACCTAACCCTAAACCTAATCATAACCCTAACCCTAACCGTAAGGCAAACCTCAACCTAAACCTAAACCTAACCCTACCCCTAACCATAACCCGAACCTAACCCTAACCCAAACCCTAAGGCAAACCTAACCCTAATCCTAAACCTATCGCAAACCTAACCCTAACCATAAACCTAACCCTAACCCTAACCCTAACGCAAACCTAAACCTTACCCCAAAACCTAACCCTACTCCAAACCTAACCCTAAACCTAATCCCAACCCTAACCCTAACCCTAACCCTAACGCAATCCTAACCCTAACACTAACCATAACCCTAACCCTAAATGTAACCCTAACGCAAACCTAACCCTAAACTTTACCCTAACACTAACCCTAACCCTAACCCTAAACCTAACCCTAACCCTAACCCTAACACAAACCTAAACCTAAACCTAATCCTAACCCTAACCCTAACCCTAAACCTAACCTTATTGAAAACCAAACCCTAACCCTAACCCTAACCCTAACCCTAACCATAACTCTAACGCAAATGGAAACTTAACACCAACCCTAACACTATCTGTAACCCTAACCCTAACACAAACCTAACCCTAACCCTAACCCTTACCCTAACGCAAACCTAACCCCAACCCTAACCCTTACCATAACGCAAACCTAACCCTAACCCTAACCATAACCCTAACCCTAACCATAACCCAACCCTAAACCTAACCCTAACGCAAACCTAACCGTAACCCTAACACTAAACCTAACCCTAACCCTAAACCTAATGCAAACCTAACCTTAACACTAACCCTAACCCTAACCCTAAACCTAACCCTAACCCTAACCCTAACCCTAACCCTAAAGGAAACCTATCACTAAACCTAACCCTAACCCTAACTGTACCCTGACCCTACACCTAACCCTAACCCTAACCCTAACTCAAACCTAACGCTAACCCTAACCCTAATCCTAGCCCTAAACCTAACCCTAACCCTAATCCTAACGCAAACTTAACCCCAACACTAACCCTAATGAAAACCTAACCCTAACACTAACCCTAACTCTAACCTTAACCCTAACCCTAACACTAACCCTAACACTAACCCTAATGAAAACCTAACCCTAACCCTATCCCGAACCTAACCGTAACTCTAACACTAACGCAAACCTAACCCTAATCCTAAACCTATCGCAAAACTAACACTAACCCTATCACTATTCCTAACTCTAAGCCTAACCCTAAATCTAACCCTAACGCAAACCTAACCCTAACCCTAACACTAACCCTAAACCTAAACCTAACCCTAACCCTAACCCTAACCCTAACCCTAACCATAACCATAACGCAAACCTAACCCTTAACCTAACCATAACCCTAACCCTAATCCTAAACCTAACCCTAACCCTAACACTAAAGCAACACTAAATTATCCTAAACTTAACCCTACCCGAAACCTAACCCTAATCCTAACCCTAACCCTAAAGAAAACCTATGTCTAACCTAACCCTAATCATAACTCTAACCATAACCGTACACCTAACCGTAACACTAACCCTAACGCAAACCTAACGCTAACCCTAACCCTAACCCTAGCCCTAAACCTAACCCTAACCCTAATCCTAACGCAAACCTAACCCTAAGACAAACCCTAATGAAAACCTAACCCTAACACTAACCCTAACCCTAAACTTAACCCTAACCCTAACCCTAACCCTAACCCTAACGCAAACTTAACCCTAACCCTAACATTAACCCTAACCCTAACCCTAACGAAAACCTAACTCTAACCCTAAACATAACCCTAAGCCTAACCCTAACCCTAACCCTAACTCTACCGCAAACCTAAACCTAACACTTATCCTAACACTAACCATAACCCTAACCCTAACCATAACGCAAACCTAACCCGAACCCTAACCTTAATCCTAACGCAAACCCTACCCTAATCCTAACCCTAACCCTAAATATAATCCTAAACTTAACCTTAAATCAAACATAACCGTAACCCTAACCCTAACACTAACCCTTACCCAAGCGCAAAGATAAACTTAACCCTAACCCTAACCCTAACCCTAATACTAACCCGAATCCTAACCCTATCGCAAACCTATACCTAAACCTAAACATAACCCTAACTGTATCCCTAACCCAAACCCTAAACCTAACCAAACCTAACGCTAACCCTACCCTAACCCTAGACCTAAACCTAACCCTAACCCTAACCCTACCCGTAGCGCTAAACCTAACCCTAACCCTAACACTAACATTAACCATAACCCTAACGGAAACCTAACCCTAACCCTAACCCTAACCCTAACCCTAACCCTAACGCAAACCTAACCCTAACCCTAACCCTAAACCTAACCCTAATCCTAACGCAAATCTAACCCTAAAACTAACCCTAACAAAAACCTAACACTAACATTAACCCTAACCATAACATTAACCCTAACGCTAACACTAACCCTAACCCTAACCCTAACGCATACCTAACCCTAACCCTAACCCTAACCCTAACCTTAACCCTAACTCTAATGAAAATTAAACCTAACACTAGCCCTAACACTAACCCTAACCCTAACCCTAAGGCAACCCTAACCCTAACCCTAACCCTAACCCTAAACCTAACGCAAACCTAACCCTAACACTAACCCTAACCCTAACCATATCCCTAACCCTAACGCAAAAATAAACTTAACCCTAACCCTAACACTAACCCTAAACCTAACCCTAACCCTAACCCTAATACTAAATCTAACCCTAAACGCAAACCTAACCCTAACCCTAATCATAACCCTAACCCTAACACTAACGCAAACCTAACCCTAACCCTAACCCTAACCCTAACCCTAACCCAAACCTAACCCGAACCATAACCCGACCCTAATCCTAACCCTACCCTATCGCTAATCTAACCCTAATCTTAACCCTATCGCAAACCTAACCCTAAACATAAACCTAAGCGTAACCTAACTCTAAACCTAACTCTAAACCTAACCCTAACCCTAACCCTAACCCTAACGCAAACCTAACACTAACCCTATCCCTAACCCTAACCCTAACCATAACCATAACCCTATAATTAACTTAACGCAAACCTAACCCTAAACCTAACCCTAACCCTAACCCTAACTCTACCGCAAAACTAAACCTAACACTTACCCTAACACTAAACATAACCCTAACCCTAACCCTAAAGCAAAGCTAACCCGAACCCTTACCCTAATCCTAACGCAAACCCTACCCTAATCCTAACCCTAACCCTAAACATAATCCTAAACTTAACCTTAAATCAAACATAACCGTAAACCTAACCCTAACACTAACCCTAACCCAAGCGCTAAGCTAAACTTAACCCTAACCCTAACCCTAACACTAACACGAACCCTAACCCTATCGCAAACTTATACCTAAACCTAATCCTAACCCTAACTGTATCCCTAACCCAAACCCTAAACCTAACCAAACCTAACGCTAACCCTACCCAAACCCTAGACCTAAACCTAACCCTAACCCTAACCCTAACCGTAGCGCTAACCCTAACCCTAACCCTAACACTAACCTTAACCCTAACCCTAACGGAAACCTAACCCGAACCCTAACCCTAACCCTAACACTAACCCTAACCCTAGCCATAACGCAAACCTAACCCTAACCCTAACCCTAAACCTAACCCTAATCCTAACGCAAACCTAACCCTAACACTAACCCTAACGAAAACCTAACACTAACACTAACCGTAACCTTAACCTTAACCCTAACCCTAACACTAACCCTAACCCTAAACCTAACGCATACCTAACCCTAACCCTAACCATAACCCTAACCTTAACCCTAAAGCAAACCTAACCCTAACCCTAACCCTAACCCTAACCCTAACCCTAACCCTAACCCTAACCCTAACGCAAACGTAACCCTAACACTAAGTCTAACGCAAACCTACCCCTAACCCTAACCCTACCCCTAACAATAACCCCAACCATAAAGCAAACCTAACCCTAACCCTAACACTAACCCTTACGCAAACCTAACCCTAACCCTAACCATAACCCGAACTTAACCCTAACCCTAACCCTAACGCAAAACTAACCCTAACCATAACCCTAACGCTGACCCTAACACTAACGCAAACCTAACACTAACCCTAACGCAAACCTAACCCTAACCCTAAGCCTAACCCTAACGCAAACCTAACCCTAACCCTAACCCTATCCCTAACGCAAACCTAACCCTAACCGTAACTCTAAACCTAACCCGAACGCAAACGTAACCCTAACCCTAACCTAACCCTATCTCTAAACCTAACCCTATACCTAACCCTAACGCAACCTAACCCTAACCCTAACCCTAACCATAACCCTAACTCAAACCCTTAACCCTAACCCTAAAGCTAACCCTAACCCTAACCATAACCCTAACCCAAACCCTAACGCAAACCTAACCCTATCAGTAACCCTAACCTAAACCTAACCCTAAACCTAACCCTTACTATTACCCTAACGCAAACGTAACCCTTACCCTAACCCTAAACCTAACGCTTACGCAAATCTAACCCTAAACTTAACTCTAAGCCTATACCTAACACTAACCCTAACCATAACTCTAACGCAAACCTAACCCTAACGCTAACCCTAACCCTAACCCTAACCATGAAACCCTAACGTTAACCCTAACACTAACCCTAACACTAAACCTAAACCCTAACCCTAACTCTAACCCTAACACTAACCCTAACGCAAACGTAACACTAACCCTAACCCTAACCCTATCCCTAACGCAAACCTAACCCTAACACTAACCCTAACGGAAACCTAAACCTAACCCTAACCCTAACCCTAACGCTATCCCTAACCCTAACTCTAAACCTAACCATGAAACCCTAACGTTAACCCTAACCCTAACCCTAACCCTAACCCTAAACCTAAACCCTACCCCTAACACTAACCCTACCCCTAACCCTAACCCCAACCATAAAGCAAACCTAACCCTAACCCTAAAACTAATCCTAACCCTATCGCAAACCTAACCCTAACCATAAACCTACCCAAACCCTAACCCTAACACAAACCTAACCCTAAACCTAACCCTAACCCTATCGGTAACCCTAACCCTAACCCTAACCCTAACCCTAACCCTAACCCTAACCCTTACCATAACGCTAACGCAAACGTAATCCTAACCGTAACGCTAAAGCAAATCTAACCCTAATCTTAACTCTAACCCTAAACATAACACTAAACCTAACCATAATCCTACGCAAACCTAACTCTAACGTTACCCTAACCCTAACCCTAACCTTAACCATGAAACCCTAACGCTAACCCTAACCCTAACCCTAACCCTAACCCTAACCCTAAACCCTAACCCTAACTCTAACCCTAACATTAACACTAACGCAAACGTAAACCAAACCCTAACCCTATCCCTAAGGCAAACCTAACACTAACACTAACCCTAACGCAAACGTAACCCTAACCATAAACCTAAACCTAACTCTAACCCTAACCCTAACTGTACGCAAACCTAACCCTAAACCTAACCATAACCCTTACCCTAACCCTAACCCTAACGCAAACCTAACACTAACCCTAACACTAACCCAACCCTAACCCTAAACCTAACCCTAACCCTAACTCTAACGCAAACCTTACCCTAACCCTAACCCTAACGCAAACCTAACACTAACCCTAAACCTGACTCTAACCCCAAACCTAACCCTAACCCTAACGCAAACCTAACCCTAACACTAAGTGTAACGCAAACCTACGCCTAATCCTAACCCTACCCCTAACCCTAACCCCAACCATAAAGCAAACCTAACCCTAATCCTAAACCTAACACTAACCCTATCCCTAAACCTAACGTAAAGCTAACCCTAACCCTAACCATAATCCTTCAACTAACCCTAACGCAAACCTAACCGTAACCCTAAACCTAACACGAACATAACCCTAACCCTAACCCTAACGCAAATCTAACCCTAATCCTAACCCTAACGCAAACCAAAACCTAACCCTAAACCTAACCCAAACCCCAACCATAACGCAAACCTATCCCTAACCCTAACCCTATCCGTAAACCTAATTCTAACACTAAGGCAAACCTAACCCTAACACTAACCCTAACCCTAATTCTAAGCCTAACCCTAAACCTAACCCTAACCCTAACTCTAACGCAAACGTTACCCTAACCCTAACCCTAACGCAAACCTAACACTAACCCTAAACCTAACTCTAACCATAAACCTAACCCTAACCCTAAATCTAACGCAAACCTATACCTAACCCTATCCCTAACACTAACCCTAATCCTGACCCTAACGCAAAACTAACCCTAACCATACCCTAACACTAATGCAAACCTAAACCTAAAACTAACCCTAAACCTAACCATAACCCTATCCCCAACGCAAACAAAAACCTAATCCTAACCCTAACGCAAACTTAACCCTAACCCTAACCCAAACGAAAATCAAACCTAACCATAAACCTAACCCTAAACCTAACCTAATGAAAACCTAACCCTAACCCTAACCCTAAACCTAACCATAACGCAAACCTTACCCTAATCCTAACCATACACTAAACCTAACCCTATCTATTACCCTAATCCTATCCCTAACCGTAACCCTATCCCTAACCCTAATCCTTACTCTAAACCTAATCCCTAACCCTAAAACTAACGCTAATCCTAACCTTAACCCTGAAACCTAACACTAACACTATCCCTAACCCTAAAACTAACCCTAAACCTAACCCTATCCCTAACGCAATTCTAACCATAACACTAAGTCTAACGCAAACCTACCCCTAACCCTAACCCTACCCCTAACCCTAACCCCAACGATAAAGCAAACCTAACCCTAACCCTAAACCTAACCCTAACCCTATCCCTAAACCTAACGTAAAGCCTACCCTAACCCTAACCATAATCCTTACACTAACCCTAACGCAAACCTAACCGTAACCCTAAACCTAACACGAACATAACCCTAACCATAACCCTAACGCAAATTTAACCCTAATCCTAACCCTAACGCAAACCAAAACCTAACCCTAAACCTAACCCAAACCCCAACCATAACGCAAACCTAACCCTAACCCTAAGCCTATCCGTAAACGTAACTCTAACACTAAGGCAAACCTAACCCTAAACCTAACCCTAACCCTAACTCTAACGCAAACCTTACCCTAACCCTAACCCTAATGCAAACCTAACACTAACCCTAAACCTAACTCTAACCCTAAACCTAACCCTAACCCTAATTCTAACGCAAACCTAAACCTAACCCTATCCCTAACACTAACCCTAACCCTGACCCTAACGCAAACCTAACCCTAACCCTAACCCTAACCCTAACCCTAATGCAAACCTAAACCTAACACTAACCCTAAACCTAACCATAACCCTATCCCCAACGCAAACATAAATCTAATCCTAACCCTAACGCAAACTTAACCCTAACCCTAACCCAAACGAAAATCAAACCTAACCATAAACCTAACCCTAAACCTAAACCTAATGAAAACCTAACCCTAACCCTAACCCTAAACCTAACACGAACATAACCCTAACCCTAACCCTAACGCAAATCTAACCCTAATCCTAACCCTAACGCAAACCAAAACCTAACCCTAAACCTAACCCAAACACCAACCATAACGCAAACCTAACCCTAACCCTAACCCTATCCGTAAACCTATCTCTAAAACTAAGGCAAACCTAACCCTAACACTAACCCTAACCCTAATTCTAAACCTAACCCTAAACCTAACCCTAACACAAACCAAAACATAACCCTATCCCTAACCCTAACCCTAACGCAAACTTAACCCTAAACCTAGCCATAACCATAAACCAAACCCTAACATTGACCCTAACCCTAACCCTAACCCTAAACCTAACGTGAAACCTAAATCTTAACCCTGAACCAAACCCTAACCCTAACCTAACCCTAACAGTAACACGAACCCTAACACTAACCCTATCCCTAATATTTACCCTAACACTAACCCTAAACCTAACCCTAACGCAAATCTAACCCTAACCCTAACCCTAACCATAACCCTAACGCAAACCTAACCATAACCATAACCATAACCATAACCATGAACCTAAACCTAACCTTAACCCAAACCCTGACGCAAACCTAACCCTAACCCTAACCCTATCCCTAACCCTAACATTAACGCAAACCTAACCCTAACCCTAACCCTAATCCTAACCCTAACCCTAAACCTAACGCTAACGCAAACCTAATCGTAACGCTAACCCTAACCCTAAACCTATCCGTAAACCTAACTCTAACACTAAGGCAAACCTAACCCTAAACCTAACCCTAACCCTAACTCTAACGCAAACCTTACCCTAACCCTAACCCTAACGCAAACCTAACACTAACCCTAAACCTAACTCTAACCCTAAACCTAACCCTAACCCTAAATCTAACGCAAACCTAAACCTAACCCTATCCCTAACACTAACCCTAACCCTGACCCTAACGCAAACCTAACCCTAACATAACCCTAACCCTAACCCTAATGCAAACCTAAACCTAACACTAACCCTAAACCTAACCATAACCCTATCCCCAACACAAACATAAATCTAATCCTAACCCTAACGCAAACTTAACCCTAACCCTAACCCAAACGAAAATCAAACCTAACCATAAACCTAACCCTAAACCTAAACCTAATGAAAACCTAACCCTAACCCTAACCCTAAACCTAACACGAACATAACCCTAACCCTAACCCTAACGCAAATCTAACCCTAATCCTAACCCTAACGCAAACCAAAACCTAACCCTAAACCTAACCCAAACACCAACCATAACGCAAACCTAACCCTAACCCTAACCCTATCCGTAAACCTATCTCTAAAACTAAGGCAAACCTAACCCTAACACTAACCCTAACCCTAATTCTAAACCTAACCCTAAACCTAACCCTAACACAAACCAAAACATAACCCTATCCCTAACCCTAACCCTAACGCAAACTTAACCCTAAACCTAGCCATAACCATAAACCAAACCCTAACATTGACCCTAACCCTAACCCTAACCCTAAACCTAACGTGAAACCTAAATCTTAACCCTGAACCAAACCCTAACCCTAACCTAACCCTAACAGTAACACGAACCCTAACACTAACCCTATCCCTAATATTTACCCTAACACTAACCCTAAACCTAACCCTAATGCAAATCTAACCCTAACCCTAACCCTAACCATAACCCTAACGCAAACCTAACCATAACCATAACCATAACCATAACCATGAACCTAAACCTAACCTTAACCCTAACCCTGACGCAAACCTAACCCTAACCCTAACCCTATCCCTAACCCTAACCTTAACGCAAACCTAACCCTAACCCTAACCCTAATCCTAACCCTAACCCTAAACCTAACGCTAACGCAAACCTAATCGTAACGCTAACCCTAACCCTAAACCTATCCGTAAACCTAACTCTAAAACTAAGGCAAACCTAACCCTAAACCTAACCCTAACCCTAAATCTAACGCAAACCTTACCCTAACCCTAACCCTAAGGCAAACCTAACACTAACCCTAAATCTAACTCTAACCCTAAACCTAACCCTAACCCTAAATCTAACGCAAACCTAAACCTAACCCTATCCCTAACACTAACCCTAACCCTGACCCTAAAGCAAACCTAACCCTAACCCTAACCCTAACCCTAACCCTAATGCAAACCTAAACCTAACACTAACCCTAAATCTAACCATAACCCTATCCCCAACGCAAACATAAATCTAATCCTAACCCTAACGCAAACTTAACCCTAACCCTAACCCAAACGAAAATCAAACCTAACCATAAACCTAACCCTAAACCTAAACCTAATGAAAACCTAACCCTAACCCTAACCCTAAACCTAACACGAACATAACACTAACCCTAACCCTAACGCAAATATAACCCTAATCCTAACCCTAACGCAAACCAAAACCTAACCCTAAACCTAACCCAAACACCAACCATAACGCAAACCTAACCCTAACCCTAACCCTATCCGTAAACCTATCTCTAAAACTAAGGCAAACCTAACCCTAACACTAACCCTAACCCTAATTCTAAACCTAACCCTAAACCTAACCCTAACACAAACCAAAACATAACCCTATCCCTAACCCTAACCCTAACGCAAACTTAACCCTAAACCTAGCCATAACCATAAACCAAACCCTAACATTGACCCTATCCCTAACCCTAACCCTAAACCTAACGTGAAACCTAAATCTTAACCCTGAACCAAACCCTAACCCTAACCTAACCCTAACAATAACACGAACCCTAACACTAACCCTATCCCTAATATTTACCCTAACACTAACCCTAAACCTAACCCTAACGCAAATCTAACCCTAACCCTAACCCTAACCATAACCCTAACGCAAACCTAACCATAACCATAACCATAACCATAACCATGAACCTAAACCTAACCTTAACCCTAACCCTGACGCAAACCTAACCCTAACCCTAACCCTATCCCTAACCCTAACCTTAACGCAAACCTAACCCCATCCCTAACCCTAATCCTAACCCTAACCCTAAACCTAACGCTAACGCAAACCTAATCGTAACGCTAACCCTAACCCTAAACATATCCGTAAACCTAACTCTAACACTAAGGCAAACCTAACCCTAAACCTAACCCTAACCATAACTCTAACGCAAACCTTACCCTAACCCTAACCCTAACGCAAACCTAACACTAACCCTAAACCTAACTCTAACCCTAAACCTAACCCTAACCCTAAATCTAACGCAAACCTAAACCTAACCGTATCCCTAACACTAACCCTAACCCTGACCCTAACGCAAACCTAACCCTAACCCTAACCCTAACCCTAACCCTAATGCAAACATAAAGCTAACACTAACCCTAAACCTAACCATAACCCTATCCCCAACGCAAACATAAATCTAATCCTAACCCTAACGCAAACTTAACCCTAACCCTAACCCAAACGAAAATCAAACCTAACCATAAACCTAACCCTAAACCTAAACCTAATGAAAACCTAACCCTAACCCTAACCCTAAACCTAACACGAACATAACCCTAACCCTAACCCTAACGCAAATCTAACCCTAATCCTAACCCTAACGCAAACCAAAACCTAACCCTAAACCTAACCCAAACACCAACCATAACGCAAACCTAACCCTAACCCTAACCCTATCCGTAAACCTATCTCTAAAACTAAGGCAAACCTAACCCTAACACTAACCCTAACCCTAATTCTAAACCTAACCCTAAACCTAACCCTAACACAAACCAAAACATAACCCTATCCCTAACCCTAACCCTAACGCAAACTTAACCTTAAACCTAGCCATAACCATAAACCAAACCCTAACATTGACCCTAACCCTAACCCTAACCCTAAACCTAACGTGAAACCTAAATCTTAACCCTGAACCAAACCCTAACCCTAACCTAACCCTAACAGTAACACGAACCCTAACACTAACCTTATCCCTAATATTTACCCTAACACTAACCCTAAACCTAACCCTAACGCAAATCTAACCCTAACCCTAACCCTAACCATAACCCTAACGCAAACCTAACCATAACCATAACCATAACCATAACCATGAACCTAAACCTAACCTTAACCCTAACCCTGACACAAACCTAACCCTAACCCTAACCCTATCCCTAACCCTAACCTTAACGCAAACCTAACCCTACCCTAACCCTAATCCTAACCCTAACCCTAAACCTAACGCTAACGCAAACCTAATCGTAACGCTAACCCTAACCCTAAACCTAACCCTAACCTACCCTAACTTAAACCTAACCCTAACCCTAACCTTAAACCCTAACTATAAAGCTAACTTTTACCCTAACCCTAAACATGAAACCCTAACGCTAACCCTACCCCTAACCCTAACCCTAAACCTAAATCCTAACCCTAACTCTAACCCTAACACTAACCCTAACGCAAACGTAACCCTAACCTTAACCCTAACCCTATTCCTAACGCAAACCTAACCCTAACACTAACCCTAACTCAAAACTAACCCTAACCCTAACGCTAACGCAAACCTATCCCTAAACCTAACCCTAACCCTAACGCAAACCTAACCATAACCATAACCATAACCATAACCCTAAACCTAAACTTAACCTAACCCTAACACTAACGCAAACCTAACCATAACCTTAACCCTAACCCTAACCCTAACCTTAACGCAAACCTAACCGTAACCATAACCCTAACACTAACCCTAAACCTAAGGCTAACCCAAACCTAAACCTAACGCTAACCCTAACCCTAAACCTAACACTAACATAACCCTAACTTAAACCTAACCCTAACCCTAACCCTAACCTTAAACCAAACCATAAAACTAACTTATACCATAACCTTAACCCTAACCTTGAAAACCTAACGCTAACCTTAACGCTAACACTAACCCTAAACCTAAACCCTAACCCTAATTCTAACCCTAACACTAACCCTAACGCAAAGGTAACGCTAACCCTAACTCTAACCCTATCCCTAACGCAAACCTAAACCTAACACTAAACCTAACGCAAACCTAACACTAACCCTAACCCTAAACCCTAACCGTAACCCTAACCCTAACCCTAACCCTAACCTTATCCCTAACCCTAACCCTAACGCAAACCTAATCCTTACCCTAACCCTTACCCTAACCCTAACCCTAACGCAAACCTCACCCTAATCCTAACCCTATCGCAAACCATACCCTAACCATAAACCTAACCAAAACACTAAACCTAACGCAAACCTAACCCTAAACCTAACACTAACCCTATCCCTAAACCTAACCCTAAACCTAAAGCAAATCTAACCCTAACACTAACCCTAACCCTAACTCTAAACCTAACCCTAAACCTAAACCTAACGCTAACCCTAACCCAAATCCTAAAACCTAACCTTAAAGCTAACCATAACCATAACCCTAAACCTCATCATAAAACCCTAATGCTAACCCTAACACTAAACCTAACCAAACCCTATCCCCTAACCCTAACCTTAACCCTAACCCTAAACCTAACCCTTACATAACCCTAAAGCATACAGAACCCTAACCCTAACACTAACCCTAATGCTAACGCACATCTAACACTAAACTTAACTCTAACCCTAAACCTAACATTAACCCTAACCATAACCCTAACGCAAATCTAACCCTAACGCTAACCCTAACAATAACCCTAACTCTAACCCTAACCATGAAACCCTAACGCTAACCCTAACCCTAACCCTAATCATAAAACCCTAACTCTAACCCTAAAATTAACCCTAACCAAAACCATAACCCCTAAACATAACACTCACCGTAACCTTAACCCTTACGGAAACCTAACCCTAACCCTAACCCGAACCCTAACCCTAACCCTAACGCAAACCTAATCCTAACCGTAACCCTAACCCTAATCTTAAACCTTACCCTTACCATAACCCTAACGCAAACCTAACCATAACCATAACCACAACCATAACCATAAACCTAAACCTAACACTAATACTAAACCTAATGCAAACCTAACCCTAACCCTAACCGTAACCTTAAACAAACCTAACCCTAACCCTAACCCTAAGCCTAACGCGAACGTAAACATAACCCTAACGATAATCCTAACCCTAAACCTAACACTAACCTAACCCTAACTTATACCTAACCCTAACACTAACCCTAACCTTAAACCCTAACCCTAAAGTTAACCCTAACCCTAACCCTAACCCTAACCATGAAACCCTAACGCTAACCATAACACTAACCCTAACCCTAAACCTAAACCTAACTCTAAACCTAACCCTAACCCTAAAGCAAACCTAACCCTAACCCGAACCATAACCCTAACCCTAACCCTAACTCTAACCCTAAAGCAAACCTAACCCTAACCCTAACACTAACCCCAACCCTAACCCTAAACCTAACCCTAACCCTAACGCAAACCTAACCCTAACCCTAACCCTAACCCTAACCCTAACTCTAACCTACCCCTAACACTAACCCTAACCCTAAACCTAACATTTACCTTAAGACTAACCCTTACCCTGCCCTAACCTTAAACCTCACCCTAACCCTAACCCTAACATTAAACCCTAACCCTAAAGTTAACCCTAACCCTAACCGCAACCCTAACCATGAAACCCAAACGCTAACCCTAACCCTAACCCTAACCCTAACGCAAACCTAACCCTAAACCTAACCCTAACACAAACCTAACACTAACCCTAATCCTAACCCTAACCCTAACCCTAACACTAACCTTAACCCTAACTGTAACGCAATCCTAAAACTAACCCTAAACCTAACATTAACCCTAACCATAACCCTAACGCAAACCTAACCCTAACCCTAACCTAACCATGAAACCATAACGTTAACCCTTACCCTAACCCTAACTCTAAACCTAAACCATAACCCTAACTCTAACCCTAACACTAACCCTAACGCAAACGTAACACTAACCATAACCCTAACCCTATCCCTAACGCAAACCGAACCCTAACAATAACCCTAACGCAAACCTAACCCTAACCCTAAGTCTAACCCTAACCGTAACTCTAACCCTAACCCTAAACCTAACGCAAAACTAATCGTAACCCTAACCCTAACCAGAACCCTAACCCTAACCCTAACCCTAATCCTAAACCTAACCCTAACCCTAACCCTAACCCTAACTCAAACCTAACCCTAACACTAAACCTAACCGTAACCCTAAACCTAACCCTATCCCTAACACTAAACCTAACCCTAACCCTAACCCTAACGCAAACCTAACACTAATCATAACCCTAACCATAACCCTAAACCTAACCTTAAAGCAAACCTAACCCTAACCCTCACCCGAACCCTCAACCTAAGGCAAACCTAACCCTAACCCTAAGACTAACCGGTACCTAACCCTATCCCTAACGCAAACATAACCATAACGCTAACCCTAACGAAACGTAACACTAACCCAAAACCTAACCCTATCCCTAATGCAAACCTAACGCTAACACTAACCCGAAAGCAAACCTAACCCGAACCCTAACCCTACATAACCCTAACTCTAACCCTAACCCTAACCCTAACGCAAACCTCACCCTAACCCTAACCCTAAACCTAATGAAAACCTAACCCAAACCCTAACCCTAACCCTAAACCTAAACCTAACCCTAACCCTAACACTATCCCTAACGCAAACGCTACCCTAACCCTAACCATAACCCTAACCATAACCCTAAACCTAACCTTAACGCAAACCTAACCCTAACCCTAACCCTAAACCTAACCCTAACCCTAACGCAAACCTAACCCTAACCCTAACCCTAACCCTAACCCTAACCCTAACACAAACCTAACCTTAACCCTAACCCTAAACCTAACACTAATCCTATCTCTAACACAAACCTAACCCTAACCCTAACCCTAACCTCAACCTAACCCTAACCTAACCCTACCCTAACACTAACCCTTAACCTAACTCTAATCCTAACATTAAACCTAACCCTAAACCTAACCCTAACCTAACCTAACCCTAACCCTTACCCTAACCCTAACCCAAACCCTAAGCCCTAACCCTTAAGCTAACCCTAACCTTAACCATAACCCTAACCATAAAACCTTAACGCTAACCCTAACACTAACACTAACCAAACCCTAACCCCTTACCCTAACCATAACCCTAACCCTATCCCTAACGCAAAACTAATCCTAACCCTAACTCTAACCCTAACCCTAAACATAACCCTTACCATAACACTAACGTATATCTAACCCTAACCTTAACTCTAACCCTACCCTAACCCTAAACTTAACCTTAACCCGAACGCAAACCTAACCCTAACCCTAATCCTAACGCAAACCTAACCGTACCCCTAACCATAACCCGAACTTAACCCTAACCATAACCCTAACGCAAAACTAACCCTAACCATAACCCTAACCCTAACCCTAACCCTAACGCAAACCTAACACTAACCCTAAAGCTAAACCAAACCCTAACCCTAACGGAAACCTAACCCTAACCCTAACCTTAACCCTAACCCTAACCGTAACCCTAACTCAAACCTAACCCTAACCCTAAGCCTAACCCTAACGCAAACCTAACCCTAACACTAACCCTAACCTTAACGCAAACCTAACCCTACTGTAACCCTAACCCTAACCCGAACGCAAACGTAACCCTAACCCTAACCTAACCCTAACTCTAAACCTAACCCTATACCTAACCCTAACGCAACCTAACCCTAACCGTAACCCTAAACCTAACCCTAACCCTAACCATAACCCTAACCCTAACCCTAACGCAAACCTAACCCTAACACTAACCCTAACCCTAACCCTGAACCTAACTCTTACCATAACCCTAACGCAAACGTAACCCTAACCCTAACCCTAAACCTAACGCTTACGCAAATCTAACCCTAAACTTAACTCTAACACTATACCTAACACTAACCTTAACCATAACCCTAACGCAAACCTAACCCTAACGCTAACCCTATCGCTAACCCTAACCCTAACCATGAAACCTTAACGTTAACCTATACCCTAACCCTAAATCCTAACCCTAACTCTAACCCTAACACTAACCCTAACGCAAACGTAACACTAACCCTAACCCTAACCCTATCCCTAACGCAAACCGAACCCTAACAATAACCCTAACGCAAACCTACCCCTAACCCTAAGTCTAACCCTAACCGTAACTCTAACCCTAACCCTAAAACTAAAACAAAACTAACCCTAAACCTAACCCTAACCAGAACCCTAACCCTAACCCTAACTCTAATCCTAAAGCTAACCCTAACCCTAACCCTAACCCTAACTCAAACCTAACCCTAACCCTAAACCTAACCATAACCCTAAACCTAACCCTAACCCTAACCCTAAACCTAACCCTAACCCTAACCCTAACGCAAACCTAACCCTAATCCTAACCCTAACCATAACCATAACCCTAAACCTAACCTTAAAGCAAACCTAACCCTAACACTAACCCTAACCCTAACCCTAAGGCAAACTTAACCCTAACCCTAATCTAACCGGTAACCTAACCCTAACCCTAACCCTATCCCTAACGCAAACATAACCATAACGCTAACCCTAACGAAACGTAACACTTACCCAAAACCTAACCCTATCCCTAACGCAAACTTAACCCTAACACTAACCCTAAAGCAAACCTAACCCGAACCCTAACCCTACCTAACCCTAACTCTAACCCTAACCCTAACCCTAACGCAAACCTAACCCTAACCCTAACCCTAAACCTAATGCAAACCTAACCCAAACCCTAACCCTAACCCTAAACCTAAACCTAAACCTAACCCTAACCCTAACGCAAACCTAACTCTAATCTTAACCCTAACACTAAACCTAACCCTAACCCTAAACCCTAACCGTAACCCTAACCCTAACTCTAACCATAACCCTAACACAAACCTAACCTTAACCCTAACCCTAAACCTAACACTAATCCTAACTCTAACCCAAACCTAACCCTAACCCTAAACCTGACGGAACCCTAACTGTAATCCTAACGCTATCGCAAACCTAACCCTAACCATAAACCTACCCAAACCCTAACCCTAACACAAACCTAACCCTAAACCTAACCCTAACGCAACCTAACCCTAACCCTAACCCAAACCCTAACCCTAACCCTAACCCTAACGCAAACCTAACCCTAACCCTAACCCTAACCCTAAACCTAACCCTTACCATAACGCTAACGCAAACGTAACCCTAACCCTAACCCTAACGCTAAAGCAAATCTAACCCTAAACTTAACTCTAACCCTAAACCTAACACTAAACCTAACCATAACCCTACGAAAACCTAACTCTAACGTTAACCCTAATCCTAACCCTAACCTTAACCATGAAACCCTAACGCTAACCCTAACCTTAACCCTAACACTAAACCTAAACCCTAACCCTAACCCTAAACCTAACACTAACCCTAACCCTAACCCTAACCCTAAACCTAATCCTTACATAACTCTAACGCAAATCTTACCCTAACCTAAACCTAAACCTAACCCTAACCCTAACCCTATTGCAAACCTAAACCTAACCCTAACCCTAACACTAACCCTAACTTTAACGCAAACCTAACCCTAACCATAACCCTAACCCTAAACCTAATGCTAACGCAAAACTAACCCTACCGCTCACCCTAACTGAAACCTAACCCTAACCCTAACCTTAAACCCAAACCCTAAAGCTAACCTTAGCCCAAACACTAACCCTAACCATGAAACTCTAACGCTAACAGTAACCCTAACCCTAACCCTAAACTTAATCCCTAACCCTAACTCTAGGACTAACACTAACACTAACGCAAATGTAACCAAACCCTAACCCAACCCTATCCCTAACGCAAACCTAACCCTAACACTAACCCTAACGCAAACCTAACCCTAACCCTAACCATAACCCTAACTACAACATTAACCCTAACCCTAACGCAAACCTGACCCTAACCCTAGCCCTAACCCTAACCCTAACCCTAATCCTAAACCTAACCCTAAATCTAACCCTAACCCTAAACCTAACCCTAAACCAAACCCGAACCGTAATGCAAACATAACCTTAACTCTAACCCTAACCAGAACCCTAAACCTAACCTTAACGCAAAACTAACCCTAACCCTAACCCTAACCCTAACCGAAACGCAAACCTAACACTAACCCTAAGCCTAACCGTTACCCTAAACCTAACCCTAAACCTAACTCTACCGCAAACCTATCCCTAACACAAACCCTAACCCTAAACCTAACCCTAACACTAACCTTAAACCCTAACCCTAACCCTAAAGCTAACCGTAACCCTAACCTCATCCATGAAACCCTAACTCTAACACTAACCCTAACCCTAACCCTAATCCTAAACCCTACCCCTAACTCTACCCCTAACACTAACCCTAACGCAAACCTAACCATAACCCTAACCCTTACCCTAACCCTAACTCTAAGCCTAACCCTAACCCTAACGCAAACCTAACCCTAACACTAACCCTAACGCAAACCTACCCCTAACCTTAAGTCTAACCCTAACCGTAACTCTAACCTAATCCTAAACCAAACGCAAAACTAACCCTAACCCTAACCCTAACCCGAACACTAACCCTAACACTAACCCTAAACCTAACCCTAAACCTAACCCTAACACTAACCCTAACGCAAACATAACCCTAACCCTAAACCTAACCATAACCCTAAACCTAACCCTAACCCTAATCCTAAACCTAAACCTAAACCTAACGCAAACCTAACCCTAAACCTAACACTAACCCTATACCTAACCCTAACCCTAAACCTAACCCTAACGCTAACACTAACCTTAACCCAAACACTAAACCCTAACCCTAAAGCTAACCCTAACATTGACCCTAAATCTAATCATAAAACCCTAACGCTAACCCTAAAACTAAACCTAACCAAAACCCTAACTCCTAACCCTAACCATAACCCGAAACCTACACCTGACGCAAATCTAACCCTAACCCGAACCCTAACCCTAACCCTAAACTTAACCCTTACCATAACCCTAACGCAAATCTAACCCTAACCCTAACCCTAACACTAACGCTAACCTAACCCTAACGCTAACCCTAACCCTAGGCCTAACCCTAAACCTAACGCAAACTTAACCCTAACCCTAACACTAACCCTAACCCTAAATCTAACCTTAACAATAACCCTAACACAAACCTAACCAAAACAATAACCATAAGCATAACCCTAAACCTAACCCTAACGCTAACCCTAAAACTAAACCTAACGCTAACCTAACCTAACTTAAAGGTACAACCAACCCTAACCCTAACCTAAAACCCTAACCCTAAAGCTAACGCTAACCCTAACACTAACCCTATCCATGAAAAAATAACTCTAACCCTAACCCTAACCCTAACCCTAATCCTAAACCCTACCCCTAACTCTAACATTAACACTAACCCAAACGCAAATGTAACCCTATCTCTAACCCTAACCCTATCCCTAACGCAAACCTAACCTAACACTAACCCTAACGCAAACCTAAACATAACCCTAACACTAACCCTAACCCTAACCCTAACTCTAACCCTAACCCTAACCCTAACGCAAACCTAACCCTAACACTAACCCTAACCCTAAACCTAACCCTTACCATAAACTTAACGCAAAACTGAGCTTAACCTTTACTCTAAACATAACCCTAACCCTAACCCAGCCATAACCCTAACGCAAACCTAACCCTAACGCTAATCCTAACACTAGCCCTTACCCTAACCCTAAAGCAAACCTAACCCTAACCCTATCCCTAACGCTAAACCTAACCCTTACCATAACCTTAACGCAAACATAACCTAACCCTAAACCTAATCCTAACCTTAACCATAACGCAAACCTAACCCTAACCCTAACTCTAACCCTAAACCTAACTTTAACCTTAACGCAAACCTAACCCTAAACCTAACCTTAACCCTAACCCTTAAACTAACGCTAACGCAAGCCTAATCCTAACGCTAACACTAACCCTAAACCTAACCCTAACCTAACCCTAACTTAAAGCTAACCCTAACCCTAACCTTAAACCATAATCCTAAAGCTAACCCTAACCCTAAACCTAACCTTAACGCTAACCCTAAAGAAAACCTAACCCTAAACCTAACCCTAACCTAACCCTAACCCTAACCCTCAACCTTAACCGTAACCCTAACCCTCAACCGTAACCGTAACCCTAACCCTAACCCTAACCCTAAACCTAACCCTAACACTTACCTTAACCTTAACCCTAACCCGAACCTAATCCTAACCTTAACCCTAACGCAAACCTAACCCTAATCTTTACCCTATCGCAAACCTAACCCTAACCATAAACCTAACCCAACTCTAACCCTAACGCAAACCGAACCCTAAATGAACCCTAACGCTATCACTAACCCTAACCATTACCCTAAAGCAAACCTAAACCTAACCCTATCCCTAACTCTAAACCTAACCATAAACCTATCCCTATCGCATACCTAACCCTAAACCTAACCCTAAACATAACCCTAACCCAAACACTAACGGAAACCTAAACCTAACACTAACCCTAACCCTAACCCAAACCCTAAACCCTCACCCTAAAACTAACCCTAACCCTAACCCTAGTCCTAATTATAAAACCCTAATGCAACCCTAACCAAAACCCTAACACCTAACCCTAACCATAAACCTAATCCTAACTCTAATGCAGACCTAACCCTAACCCTAAACCTAACCCTAACGCAAACCTAACCCTAACCCTAACCCTAACCCTAACTCTAAATATAACCCTAAAGTATCCCAAGCCTAACACTAACCATAACCCTAACATTTACCCTAACACTAACCCTAATCATAAACCTAACCCTAACCCTAATAGCTAACCAAAACCATAACCATAACCCTAACCCTAACCCTAAACCTAACTCTAAACTTAACCCTAAAAGTAACTCTAACGGAAACCTAATCCTAATCCTAAAGCTAACCCTAACCCGAACCCTAACCCTAACCCTAACCGTAACCCTAACGCAAACCTAAACCTATACCTAACCCTAACCCTAACCCTAACCCAAAACTTAACCCTTACCATAACCCTAACGCATATCTAACCCTAACATTAACCCTAACCCTAACCCTAACACTAACCATAACCCTACGCAAACCTAATCCTAACGCTAACCTTTAACCTAGCCCTAACCATAACTCAAACCTAAACCTAACCCTAACCCTAACACTAAACCTAACCTTAACCCTAAACTTAACCCTTACCATAACCCTACGCAAACCTAACGCTAACCCTAACCCTAACACTAACCCTAACCCTAACGCAAATCTAACCCTAACCTTAACACTAAACCTAACCCTAACACAAACATAACCATAAGCAAAACCATAACCATAACTCTAAACCTGAACCTAACCCTAACCCTAACGCAAACCTAACCCTAACCCTAACCATAAGCCTAACCTTAAACCTAAACATAACCTTAAGGCAAACCTAACCGAAACCCTAACCCTAAACTTAACGCTAAAGCAAACCTAAACCTAACCCTAAACTTTACGCTAAACATAACCCTAACCGTAAACCTGACGCAAACCTAACCCAAACCCTAACCCTAACCCTGAACCTATCCCTAACCATGAAACCCTAACGCTAACCCTAACCCTAACGCTAACCCTAAACCTAAACCCTAACCCTAACCTTAACCATAACACTAAACCTAACGCAAACGTAACCCTAACCCTAACCCTATCCCTAACGCAAACCTAAACCTAACACTAACGCAAACCTAAACCTAACCCTAAGCCTAACAATGAATCCCTAATGCTAACCCTAACCCGAACCCTAAACCTAAACCCTAACGCTATCTCCAACCCTAACACTAACCCTAACGCAAATGTAACCATAACCCTAACCCTAACCCTATTCCTAACGCAAACCTAGCCCTAACATAACCCTAATGAAATTCTAACCCTAAACATAACCCTAACCCTAACCCTAACCCTATCTCTAACCATAACCCTAACCCTAACGCAAACCTAACCCTAACCCTAAAACAAACCCTAAACCTAACGCAAATCTAAACCTAAACATAACCCTAACCCTAACCCTAACCCTAACCCTAACCCTAACGCAAATCTAACTCTACCCCTAACACTGACCCTATCCCTAACCCTAAAACTAACCCTAACACTAACCCTAACGCAAACATAACCCTAACCCTAACCCTAACGCAAACCTAACCCTAACCCTAACCCTAACCCTAACACTAACCCTAACCCTAACACTAACGCAAACCTAACCATAACCCTAACCATAAACCTAACCCTAACCCTAACCTCAACGCAAACATAAACCTAATCCTAACCCTAACGCAAACCTAACCCTAACCCTAACCCTAACCCTAACGCACACCTAAGCCTAACCCTAACCCTAACCCTAACTCTAAACCTAACCCTAACAGTACCCTTAACCCTAACACTAACCATAACCCTAACATTTACCCTAAACCTAACTCTAAATCTAACACTAACCCTAACCCTAACCCTAAAAGCTAACCCAAACCATAAACCTAAACCTAACCCTAACCCTAAATCTAAACCTAACCCTAAACCTAACCCTAACGCAAACGTAACCCTAACCCTAACCCTAACTCTAACGCAAATCTAACCCTAAACTTAATTCTAAACCTAAACCTAACACTAACCCTAACCATAACCACAACACAAACCTAACCCTAACGCTAACACTAACCATAACCCTAAACCTAACCATGAAACCCTAACCCTATCCCTAACCCTAACACTAACCCTAACCCTAACCCTTACCCTATCCTTAAACCTAACCCTAACCCTATCCCTAACACTAACCCTAAACCTAACCCGAACCTAAACCTAACCGTAAATGTGACGCAAACCTAACCCTAATCCTAACCCTAACCCTAACACAAACCTAACCCTTACCCTGCCCTAACCATAACCCTAAAACAAACCTTAACGCAAACCTAACCCTAACCCTAACACTAACACTAACCCTAACGCAAACCTAACCCTAACCCTATCCCTAACCCTAACCCTAACCCTAACCATAACGCAAACCTAACCCTAACCCTAACCCTAAACCTAACCTTAACGCAAACCTAAACCTAACGCTAACCCTAACCGTAAACCTAACCCTAACATA
>NC_142514.1:98002500-98040000 GCF_057876585.1 Rhinolophus sinicus | reverse complement strand
CATATCAATTACCCTAAACATAAACCTAACCCTAACCCTAACCCTAACGCAAACCTAACCCTAACCCTAACACTAACACTAACCCTAACCCTAACCCTAAACCAAATGCTAACGCAAACCTAACCCTAACCCTAACCCTAACCCTAAACCTAACCCTCACCCTAACCCTAACCCTAACGCAAACCTAACCCTAAACCTAACCATAACCCTAACCCTAACCCTAACCTAACCCTAACCCTAACAATAAACCTAAACCTAACCCTAAACTTAACTCTAACCCTAACCCTAACGCAAACTTAACCGTAACCCTAACCCTAACGCAAACCTAACACTAACCATAAACCTAACCCTAACCCTAACCCTAAGGCAAACCTAACCCTAACCCTACCCCTAACGCAAACCTAACACTAACCCTAAACATAACCCTAACCCTAACGCTAACCATAACCCTAACACTAACCCTAACGCAAACCTAACCCTAACCCTAACCCTAACCTTAACGCAAACCTAACCCTAACCCTAACCCTAACACTAACCCTAAACCTAACGCTAACGCAAACCTATCCCTAACGCTAACCCTAACCCTAAGCCTAACCCTAACCTTAAACCCTAACCCTAAAACTAACCCTAACCTAACGTTAACCCTAACCATGAAACCATTACGCTAACCCTAACCCAAACCTAACCCTAAACCTAACTCTAACCGTAACACTTACCCTAACCCTAACCCTAACCCTAACCCTATCCCTAACGCAAAAATAACCCTAACACAAACCCTAACACAATCCTAACCCTAACCCTAACCCTAACCCTAATCCTAACCCTAACCCTAACTCTAACCCTAAACATAACCCAAACGCAAACCTAACCTAAACCTGCCCCTAACCCTACCCTAACCATAACGCAAACCTAACCCTAACACTAACCCTAACCCTAACCCAGGCTCTAAACCTAACCCTAAACCTAACCCTAACCCTAAAGCAAACCTAACCCTAAACCTAACCCTAACCCTAACCGTAACCCTAAACCTAACGCAAACCTAACCCTAACCCTAACTCTAACCCTAACGCTGACGCAAATCTAACCCTAAACTTAACTCTAACCCTAAACCTAACACTAACACTAACCATAACCCTAACGCAAACGTAACCCTAATGCTAACCCTAACACTACCCTAACCCTAACCATGAAACCCTAACGCTAACTCTAACCCTAACCCTAACCCTAACCCTAATCAAAAAATCCCTATCGCTAACCCTAAAACTAACCCTAAACAAAACCCTAAACCCTAACCCTAACCATAACCCTAACCCTAACCCTAACGCATACCTAACACTAACCCTAACCCTAACCCTTCCCTAAACCTAATCATAACCCTAACCCTAAACCTTACCCTAACCCAAACCCTAAACCCTAATCCTAAAGCTAACACTTACCCTAAAACTAATCCTAATCATAAAACCCTAACGCTAACCTAAAACTAACCCTAACCAAAACCCTAAACCCTAACACTAACAATAACCCTACCCCTAACCCTAACGCAAACCTAACCCTAACGCTAACCCTAACCCTAACCCTAACCCTAACCATAACGCTAACGCAAATCTAACCATAAACATAAGCATAAACATAACCCAAACCTAACCCTAACCCTAACAGTAGCACAAAACTAACCCTAAACCTAACCCTAACACTAACCCTAAACCTAACGCTAATGCAAGCCTAAACCCAACGCTAACTCTAACCCTAAACCTACCCCTAACCTAACCCTAACTTAAACCTTACCCTAACACTAACCCTAACCTTAAACCCTAACCCTGAAGCTAACATTAACCCTAACCTAACCCTAACCATGAAACCCTAACACTAAAGTTAACCTCAACCCTAAACCTAACTCTAACCCTAACCCTAACGCAAACCTATCCCTAACCCTAACAATAACACTAACCCTAACGCAAACCTAATCCTAAGCATAACTCTAACCCTAACCTTAACCCTAACCCTAACCATAACCCTAGCGCAAATCTAACCCTAACGCTAACCCTAACCAAAACCCAATCCTAAGCCTAACGCAAATTTAACCCTAACCTTAACGCTAAACCTAACCCTAATCCTAACCATAACCATAACTTTAACGAAAAAATCACCATAACCATAACCATACCCATAACCCTAAACCTAAACCTAACCCTAACCCTAACCCTAACGCAAACCTAACACTAACCCTAACACTAACCCTAACCCTAACCCTAAACCTAACTTTAACGCAAACCTAACCATAACCATAACCCTAACCCTAAACCTAATGCTAACGCAAACCTAACCCTAACCCTAACCCTAACCCTAAACATAATCCTATCCCTAACCCTAACTTCAACGCAAACGTAACCCTAAACCTAACAATAACCCTAACCCTAACCCTAACTCTAACCCTAACCTAACCCTAACCCTAACAATAACCCTAAACCTAACCATAAACCTAACTCTAACCCTAAACCTAACGCAAACCTAACCCTAACCCTAACCCTAACGCAAACCTAACTCTAACCCTAAACCCAACGCAAACATAACCCTAACCCTAACCCTAAAACTAACGCAAACCTAAACCTAACACTAACCCTAACCCTAAACCTAACCCTAACCTTAACCCTAACCCTATCCCGAACCTAATCCTAATCCTAACCATAACGCAAACCTAACCGTAATCGTAATCCTATCGCAAACCTAACCCTAAACATAAACCTAAAACAAACCCTAACACTAACCCAAACCTAACCCTAACACAAACCTTAATGATAACCTAAACCTAACACAAAACCTAACCCTAAACTTAACCCTAATCCTAACCCTAACCCTAACCCTAACCCTAACCCTAACCCTTACGCAAACCTAACCGTAACCCTAACCCTATCCCTAACCCTAACCCTAACCCTAAAGCAAACCTAATCCTAAGCATAACTCTAACCCTAATCTTAACCGTAACCCTAACCATAACCCTAACGCAAATCTAACCCTAACGCTAACCCTAACCAAAACCCTAACCCAAAGCCTAACGCAAATTTAACCCTAACCTTAACGCTAAACCTAACCCTAACCCTAACCATAACCATAACTTTAACGAAAAAATCACCATAACCATAAACATACCCATAACCCTAAACCTAAACCTAACCCTAACCCTAACCCTAACGCAAACCTAACACTAACCCTAACACTAACCCTAACCCTAACCCTAAACCTAACTTTAACGCAAACCTAACTATAACCATAACCCTAACCCTAAACCTAATGCTAACGCAAACCTAACCCTAACCCTAACCCTAACCCTAAACATAATCCTATCCCTAAACCTAACTTCAACGCAAACCTAACCCTAAACCTAACAATAACCCTAACCCTAACCCTAACCCTAACCCTAACCCTAACCTAACCCTAACCCTAACAATAACCCTAAACCTAACCATAAACCTAACTCTAACCCTAAACCTAACGCAAACCTAACCCTAACCCAACCCTAACGCAAACCTAACTCTAACCCTAAACCTAACGCAAACATAACCCTAACCCTAACCCTAACGCAAACCTAAAACTAACCTTAACCCTAAGCCTAACCCTAAACCTAAACCCTAAACCTAACCCGAACCGTAACACTTACCCTAACGCAAACATAACCCAAACACTAACCCTAACCCTATCCCTAACGCAAAAATAACCCTAACACTAACCCTAATGGAAATTTAACCCTAACCCTAACCCTAAACCTAACCCTAACCCTAACCCTAACTCTAACCCTAAACCTAACCCAAACGCAAACCTAACCCTAACCCTAACCCTAACCCTAACCCTAACCGTAATGCAAATCTAACCCTAAGCTTAAAGCTAAACCTAACCCTAACCCTTACCATAACCATAACCCAAACGCAAAAATCACCATAACCATAACCATATCAATTACCCTAAACATAAACCTAACCCTAACCCTAACCCTAACGCAAACCTAACCCTAACCCTAACACTAACACTAACCCTAACCCTAACCCTAAACCAAATGCTAACGCAAACCTAACCCTAACCCTAACCCTAACCCTAAACCTAACCCTCACCCTAACCCTAACCCTAACGCAAACCTAACCCTAAACCTAACCATAACCCTAACCCTAACCCTAACCTAACCCTAACCCTAACAATAAACCTAAACCTAACCCTAAACTTAACTCTAACCCTAACCCTAACGCAAACTTAACCGTAACCCTAACCCTAACGCAAACCTAACACTAACCATAAACCTAACCCTAACCCTAACCCTAAGGCAAACCTAACCCTAACCCTACCCCTAACGCAAACCTAACACTAACCCTAAACATAACCCTAACCCTAACGCTAACCATAACCCTAACACTAACCCTAACGCAAACCTAACCCTAACCCTAACCCTAACCTTAACGCAAACCTAACCCTAACCCTAACCCTAACACTAACCCTAAACCTAACGCTAACGCAAACCTATCCCTAACGCTAACCCTAACCCTAAGCCTAACCCTAACCTTAAACCCTAACCCTAAAACTAACCCTAACCTAACGTTAACCCTAACCATGAAACCATTACGCTAACCCTAACCCAAACCTAACCCTAAACCTAACTCTAACCGTAACACTTACCCTAACCCTAACCCTAACCCTAACCCTATCCCTAACGCAAAAATAACCCTAACACAAACCCTAACACAATCCTAACCCTAACCCTAACCCTAACCCTAATCCTAACCCTAACCCTAACTCTAACCCTAAACATAACCCAAACGCAAACCTAACCTAAACCTGCCCCTAACCCTACCCTAACCATAACGCAAACCTAACCCTAACACTAACCCTAACCCTAACCCAGGCTCTAAACCTAACCCTAAACCTAACCCTAACCCTAAAGCAAACCTAACCCTAAACCTAACCCTAACCCTAACCGTAACCCTAAACCTAACGCAAACCTAACCCTAACCCTAACTCTAACCCTAACGCTGACGCAAATCTAACCCTAAACTTAACTCTAACCCTAAACCTAACACTAACACTAACCATAACCCTAACGCAAACGTAACCCTAATGCTAACCCTAACACTACCCTAACCCTAACCATGAAACCCTAACGCTAACTCTAACCCTAACCCTAACCCTAACCCTAATCAAAAAATCCCTATCGCTAACCCTAAAACTAACCCTAAACAAAACCCTAAACCCTAACCCTAACCATAACCCTAACCCTAACCCTAACGCATACCTAACACTAACCCTAACCCTAACCCTTCCCTAAACCTAATCATAACCCTAACCCTAAACCTTACCCTAACCCAAACCCTAAACCCTAATCCTAAAGCTAACACTTACCCTAAAACTAATCCTAATCATAAAACCCTAACGCTAACCTAAAACTAACCCTAACCAAAACCCTAAACCCTAACACTAACAATAACCCTACCCCTAACCCTAACGCAAACCTAACCCTAACGCTAACCCTAACCCTAACCCTAACCCTAACCATAACGCTAACGCAAATCTAACCATAAACATAAGCATAAACATAACCCAAACCTAACCCTAACCCTAACAGTAGCACAAAACTAACCCTAAACCTAACCCTAACACTAACCCTAAACCTAACGCTAATGCAAGCCTAAACCCAACGCTAACTCTAACCCTAAACCTACCCCTAACCTAACCCTAACTTAAACCTTACCCTAACACTAACCCTAACCTTAAACCCTAACCCTGAAGCTAACATTAACCCTAACCTAACCCTAACCATGAAACCCTAACACTAAAGTTAACCTCAACCCTAAACCTAACTCTAACCCTAACCCTAACGCAAACCTATCCCTAACCCTAACAATAACACTAACCCTAACGCAAACCTAATCCTAAGCATAACTCTAACCCTAACCTTAACCCTAACCCTAACCATAACCCTAGCGCAAATCTAACCCTAACGCTAACCCTAACCAAAACCCAATCCTAAGCCTAACGCAAATTTAACCCTAACCTTAACGCTAAACCTAACCCTAATCCTAACCATAACCATAACTTTAACGAAAAAATCACCATAACCATAACCATACCCATAACCCTAAACCTAAACCTAACCCTAACCCTAACCCTAACGCAAACCTAACACTAACCCTAACACTAACCCTAACCCTAACCCTAAACCTAACTTTAACGCAAACCTAACCATAACCATAACCCTAACCCTAAACCTAATGCTAACGCAAACCTAACCCTAACCCTAACCCTAACCCTAAACATAATCCTATCCCTAACCCTAACTTCAACGCAAACGTAACCCTAAACCTAACAATAACCCTAACCCTAACCCTAACTCTAACCCTAACCTAACCCTAACCCTAACAATAACCCTAAACCTAACCATAAACCTAACTCTAACCCTAAACCTAACGCAAACCTAACCCTAACCCTAACCCTAACGCAAACCTAACTCTAACCCTAAACCCAACGCAAACATAACCCTAACCCTAACCCTAACGCAAACCTAAAACTAACCTTAACCCTAAGCTTAACCCTAAACCTAAACCCTAAACCTAACCCGAACCGTAACACTTACCCTAACGCAAACATAACCCAAACACTAACCCTAACCCTATCCCTAACGCAAAAATAACCCTAACACTAACCCTAATGGAAATTTAACCCTAACCCTAACCCTAACCCTAACCCTAACCCTAACTCTAACCCTAAACCTAACCCAAACGCAAACCTAACCCTAACCCTAACCCTAACCCTAACCCTAACGGTAATGCAAATCTAACCCTAAGCTTAACGCTAAACCTAACCCTAACCCTTACCATAACCATAACCCTAACGCAAAAATCACCATAACCATAACCATATCAATTACCCTAAACCTAAACCTAACCCTAACCCTAACCCTAACGCAAAACTAACCCTAACCCTAACACTAACACTAACCCTAACCCTAACCCTAAACCAAAAGCTAACGCAAACCTAACCCTAACCCTAACCCTAACCCTAAACCTAACCCTCACCCTAACCCTAACCCTAACGCAAACCTAACCCTAAACCTAACCATAACCCTAACCCTAACCCTAACCTAACCCTAACCCTAACAATAACCCTAAACCTAACCCTAAACTTAACTCTAACCCTAACCCTAACGCAAACTTAACCCTAACCCTAACCCTAAGGCAAACCTAACCCTAACCCTAACCCTAACGGAAACCTAACACTAACCCTAAACCTAACCCTAACCCTAACGCTAACCATAACCCTAACACTAACCCTAACGCAAACCTAACCCTAACCCTAACCCTAACCTTAACGCAAACCTAACCCTAACCCTAACCCTAACACTAACCCTAAACCTAACGCTAACGCAAACCTATCCCTAACGCTAACCCTAACCCTAAGCCTAACCCTAACCTTAAACCCTAACCCTAAAACTAACCCTAACCTAACGTTAACCCTAACCATGAAACCATTACGCTAACCCTAACCCAAACCTAACCCTAAACCTAACTCTAACCGTAACACTTACCCTAACCCTAACCCTAACCCTAACCCTATCCCTAACGCAAAAATAACCCTAACACAAACCCTAACACAAACCTAATCCTAACCCTAACCCTAACTCTAACCCTAAACATAACCCAAACGCAAACCTAACCTAAACCTGCCCCTAACCCTAACCCTAACCATAACGCAAACCTAACCCTAACACTAACCCTAACCCTAAACCAGGCTCTAAACCTAACCCTAAACCTAACCCTAACCCTAAAGCAAACCTAACCCTAAACCTAACCCTAACCCTAACCGTAACACTAAACCTAACGCAAACCTAACCCTAACCCTAAATCTAACCCTAACGCTGACGCAAATCTAACCCTAAACTTAACTCTAACCCTAAACCTAACACTAACAGTAACCATAACCCTAACGCAAACCTAACCCTAATGCTAACCCTAACACTACCCTAACCCTAACCATGAAACCCTAACGCTAACCCTAACCCTAACCCTAACCCTAACCCTAATCAAAAAATCCCTATCGCTAACCCTAAAACTAACCCTAAACAAAACCCTAAACCCTAACCCTAACCATAACCCTAACCCTAACCCTAACGCATACCTAACCCTAAGCCTAACCCTAACCCTACCCTAACCCTAATCATAACCCTAACCCTAAACCTTACCCTAACCCAAACCCTAAACCCTAATCCTAAAGCTAACACTTACCCTAAAACTAATCCTAATCATAAAACCCTAACGCTAACCTAAAACTAACCCTAACCAAAACCCTAAACCCTAACACTAACAATAACCCTACCTCTAACCCTAACGCAAACCTAACCCTAACGCTAACCCTAACCATAACCCTAACCCTAACCATAACGCTAACGCAAATCTAACCATAAACATAAGCATAAACATAACCCAATCCTAACCCTAACCCTAACAGTAGCACAAAACTAACCCTAAACCTAACCCTAACACTAACCCTAAACCTAACCCTAAAGCTAACTCTAACCCTAACCCTAACGCAAACCTATCCGTAACCCTAACCCTAACGCAAACTTAACACTAACCCTAAACCTAACCCTAACCCTAACGCTAACCATAACCCTAACCCTAACACAAACCTAACCATCACCAGAACCATAACCATAACCCTAAACTTAAACCAAACCCTAACCCTAACCCTAAAGCAAACCTAACCCTAACCCTAACCCTAACCATAACCCTAACCTTAACGCAAACCTAAAACTAACGCTAACCCTAACACTAACCCTAAAGCTAACGCTAACGCAAACCTAACCCTAACGCTAACCCTAACCCTAAGCCTAACCCTAACCTTAAACCCTAACCCTAAAGCTAACACTAACCTAACGTGAACCGTAACCATGAAACCCTAACCCTAACCCTAACCCAAACCTAACCCTAAACCTAAACCCTAAACCTAACTCTAACCGTCACACTTAACCTAACGCAAACATAACCCAAACCCTAACCCTAACCCTACCCCTAACGCAAAAATAACCCTAACACTAACCCTAATGCAAACCTAACCCAAACGCAAACATAACCTAACCCTAACCCTAACCCTAACCCTAACCCTAACCCTAGCTCTAAACCTAACCCTAAACCTAACCCTAACCCTAAAGCAAACCTAACCCTAAACCTAACCCTAACCCTAACCCTAACCCTAAACCTAACCTTAACGGAAACCAAACCCTAACGCTAAACCTAACCCTAATCCTAACTTTAACCCTAACGCAAACCTAACCCTAACCCTACCCCAAAAACTAACCCTAACCCGAACCCTAACCCTAAACCCTATCCGTAACCCTAACCCTTACCCTAACCCTAACGCAAACCTAACCCTAACCCTAACTCTAACCCTAACCCCAACCCGAACCTAACCCTAACCCTAACCCTAACGCAAACCTAACCCTAATCCTAACCCTATCGCAAACCTAACCATAACCATAAACCTAACCCAAACCCTAACCCTAAGAAATGTATCCCTAAACCTAACCCTAACCCTATCACTAACCCTAACCTAACCATAACGCAAACCTAACCCTAACCCTAACCCTAACCCTAACCCTAACACTAACTCTAAACGGAACTCTAAACCAAACCCTAACGCAAACCTAACCCAAAATCTAACCCTAACCCTAACCCAAACCCTAAACCCTAACCCTAAACCCTAACCCTAACCCTAACCTTAACGCAAACCTAACCCTAACCCTAACCCTTACACTAACCCTAAACCTAACGCTAACGCAAACCTAACCCTAACGCTAAACCTAACCCTAAGCCTAAACCTAACCTTAAACCCTAACCCTAAAGCTAACCGTAACCTAACGTTAACCCTAACCATGAAACCCTAACGCTAACCCTAACCCAAACTAACCCTAAACCTAAACCCTAAACCTAAATCTAACCGTAACACTTACCCTAACGCAAACATAACCCAAACCCTAACCCTAACCCTATCCCTAACGCAAAAATAACCCTAACACTAACATAATGGAAACCTAACCCTAACCCTAACCCTAACCCTAACCCTAACCCTAACTCTAACCCTAAACCTAACCCAAACGCAAACCTAACCCTAACCCTAACCCTAATGCCAATCTAACCCTAACCTTAAAGCTAAACCTAACCCTAACCCTAACCATAACCATCACCCAAATGCAAAAATCACCATAACCATAACCTTATCAATAACCCTAAACCTAAACCTAACCCTAACCCTAACCCTAACGCAAACCTAACCCTAACCCTAACACTAACCCTAACCCTAACCCTAACCCTAACTTTAACGCAAACCTAACCCTAACCATAACCCTAACCCTAAACCTAATGCTAACGCAAACCTAACCCTAACCCTCACCCTAACCCTAAACCTAACCCTCACCCTAACCCTAACCCTAACGCAAACCTAACCCTAAACCTAACCCTAACACTAACCCTAAACCTAACGCTAATGCAAGCCTAAACCTAACGCTAACCCAAACCCTAAACCTACCCCTAACATAACCCTAACTTAAACCTAACCATAACACTAACCCTAACCTTAAACCCTAATCCTAATTCTAACACTAACCCTAACCCTAACACTAACCATGAAACCCTAACACTAAAGTTAACCCTAACCCTAAACCTAAACCTAAACCCTAACCCTAACTGTATCCCTAACACTAAAGCTAACGCAAACGTAACCCTAACCCTAACCCTAAAGCAAACCAAACCCTAACACTAACCCTAACGCAGACCTAACCGTAATCCTAACCCTAAACCTAGCCCTAACCATAACTCTAACCCTAACCCTAACCCTAACCCTAACGCAAACCTAACCCTAACCCAAAACCTTACCCTAACCCTAACGCAATTCTAACCCTAACCTTAACCCTAACCCTAACGCAAACCTAACCCTAACCCTAACCCTAAACCTAACCTTAACGGAAACCTAACCCTAACGCTAAACCTAACCCTAATCCTAACTTTAACCCTAACGCAAACCTAACCCTAACGCTAACCCTAACCCTAACCCCAACCCGAACCTAACCCTAACCCTAACCCTAACGCAAACCTAACCCTAATCCTAACCCTAACGCAAACCTAACCATAACCATAAACCTAACCCTATCCCTAACCCTAACCTTAACGCAAACCTAACCCTAACACTAACCCTAAACCTAACGCTAACGCAAACCTATCCCTAACGCTAACCCTAACCCTAAGCCTAACCCTAACCTTAAACCCTAACCCTAAAGCTAACCCTAACCTAACGTTAACCCTAACCATGAAACCATAACGCGAATCCTAACCCAAAACTAATCCTAAACCTAAACCCTAAACCTAACTCTAACCGTAACACTTAACCTAACGCAAACGTAACCCAAACCCTACCCCTAACCCTATCCCTAACGAAAAAATAACCTTAACACTAACCCTAACACAAACCTAATCCTAACCCTAACCCTAACCCTAGCTCTAAACCTAAGCCTAAACCTAACCCTAACCCTAAAGCAATCCTAACCCTAAACCTAACCCTAACCCTAACCCTAACCCTAACGCTAACGCAAATCTAACTCTAAACTTAACTCTAACCCTAAACCTAACACTAACGCTAACCATAACCCTAACGCAAACCTAACCCTAATGCTAACCCTAACACTAACCCTAACCCTAACCATGAAACCCTAACGCTAACCCTAACCCTAACCCTAACCCTAATGAAAAAATCCCTAACGCTAACCCTAAAACTAACCCTAAACAAAACCCTAAACCCTAACCCTAACCATAACCCTAACCCTAACCCTAACGCATACCTAACCCTAACCCTAACCCTAACCCGACCCTAACCCTAATCCTAACCCTAACACTAAACCTTACCCTAACCCAAACCCTAAACCCTAATCCTAAAGCCAACACTAACCCTAAAACTAATACTAATCATAAAACCCTAAAGCTAACCTAAAACTAACCCTAACCAAAACCATAAACCCTAACACTAACAATAACCCTAACCCTAACCCTAACGCAAACCTAACCCTAACGCTAACCCAAACACTAACCCTAACCCTAACCATAACGCTAACGCAAATCTAACCATAAACATAAGCATAACAATAACCCAAAACTAACCCTAACCCTAACCCTAACAGTAGCGCAAACCTAACCCTAAACCTAACCCTAACACTAACCCTAAACCTAACGCTAATGCAAGCCTAAACCCAACGCTAACCCTAACCTAAACCTACCCCTAACCTAACCCTAACTTAAACCTAACCCTAACACTAACCCTAACCTTAAACCCTAACCCTGAAGCTAACATTAACCCGAACCCTAACCCTAACCATGAAACCCTAACACTAAAGTTAACCTTAACCCTAAACCTAACTCTAACCCTAACCCTAACGCAAACCTATCCCTAATCCAAACAATAACACTAACCCTAACGCAAACCTAACGCTAAACCTAACACTAACCTAGCCCTAAACATAACCCAAAACCTAACACAAACCCAAACCTAACCCTAACAAAAACCTTAATGATTACCTAAACTTAACCCAAAACCTAACACTAACCTTAACCCTAACCCTAACCCTAACCCTAACCCTAACCCTAACCCTAACCCTAACCCTAACGCTAACGCAAATCTAACCCTAAACTTAACTCTAACCCTAATCCTAACACTAACACTAACCATAACCCTAACGCAAAGCTAACCCTAATGCTAACCCTAACCCTAACCCTAACCCTAACCATGAAACCCTAACGCTAACCCTAACCCTAACCCTAACCCTAATCAAAAAAACCCTTACGCTAACCCTAAAACTAACCCTAAACAAAACCCTAACCCCTAAACATAACCCTAACCCTAACCCTAACCCTAACCCTATATCTAACAATAACACTAACCCTAATGCAACCCTAACCCTAACCCTAACCCGTACCCTAACCCTAACCCTAACGCTAAACCTAACCCTAATCCTAACTTTAACCCTAACGCAAACCTAACCCTAACACTAACCCTAACCCTAACCCCAACCCGAACCTAACCCTAACCCTAACCCTAACGCAAACCTAACCCTAATCCTAACCCTAACGCAAACCTAACCATAACCATAAACCTAACCCTATCCCTAACCCTAACCTTAACGCAAACCTAACCCTAACACTAACCCTAAACCTAACGCTAACGCAAACCTATCCCTAACGCTAACCCTAACCCTAAGCCTAACCCTAACCTTAAACCCTAACCCTAAAGCTAACCCTAACCTAACGTTAACCCTAACCATGAAACCATAACGCGAATCCTAACCCAAAACTAATCCTAAACCTAAACCCGAAACCTAACTCCAACCGTAACACTTAACCTAACGCAAACGTAACCCAAACCCTACCCCTAACCCTATCCCTAACGAAAAAATAACCTTAACACTAACCCTAACACAAACCTAATCCTAACCCTAACCCTAACCCTAGCTCTAACCCTAACCCTAAACCTAAACCTAACCCTTACCATAACCCTAACGCAAACGTAACCCTAACCCTAACCCTAACCCTATGGCTAACGTAAATGTAACCCTAAAATTAACTCGAACCCTAAACCTAGCACTAACCTTAACCATAACCCTAACGGAAACCTAAACCTAACGCTAACCCAATCCCTAACCCTAAACAAACCTAAAAATGAAACCCTTACGCTAACACTAACCCTAACCCTAACCCTAAACCTAAACCCTAACCCTAACTCTAACCCTAACACTAACACTAAAGCATACGTATACCTAACCCTAACCCTAACCCTATCCCTAACGCAAACCTAACCCTAACACTAACCCTACCGCAAACCTACCCCTACCCCTAACCCTAACCCTAACCTAACCTTAACTTAAACCTAACCCTAACCCTAAACCTAACCTTAAACCCTAACCCTAAAGCTAACCATAACCTAACCCTATCCCTAAACATGAAACCATAACGCTAACCCTAACGCTAACCCTAAACCTAAACCCTAAACCTAACTCAATCCGTAACACTTACCCTAACCCAAACCTAACCCTACCCCTAACCCTAACCCTAACCCTAACCCTAACCCTTACGCAAATCTAACCCTTACCCTAACCCTAACCCTAACCCTAACCCTAAAACTAAACCTAACGCAAACCTAACCCTAACCCTAAACCTAACACTAACCCTAACCCTAACTGTAAACCTAAACCCAAAACGTAACCCTAATCCTAACCCTAACCCTAACACTAACGCAAACCTAACCCTAACCGTATCCCTAACCCTAACCCTAACTCAAACCGAACCCTAACCCTAACCGTAACCATAACCCTAAATGTAACCTTAACGCAAACCTAACCCTAACCCTAACCCTAACCCTAAACCTAACTCTAACCCTAACCCTAACGCAAACCTATCCCTAACCCTAACAATAACACTAGCCCTAACGCAAACCTAACGCTAACCCTAACCCTATCCCTAGCCATAAACCTAACCCGAACCCTAACCCTAACGCAAACCTAACGCTAACCCTAACACTAACCCTCGCCTTAAACCTAACCCGAACCCTAACACTAACCCAAACCTAACCATAACACAAACCCTAATGATAACCTAACCCTAACCCTAAACCTATCCCTAACCTTAACCCTAACCCTAACCCTAACCCTAACCCTAACCCTACCCTAACCCTAACCCTAACCCTAACCCTAACCCTAACCCTAACCCTAACCTAACCCTAACCCTAACCCTAACCCTAACCCTAACCTAACCCTAACCCTAATCCTAACCCTAACCCTAACGCAAACCTAACCCTAACCCTAACTCTAACGCACACCTAACCCTAACCCTATCCCTAAACTTAACCTTAACACAAAACTAACCCTAACCCTAACCCTAAAGCTAACCCTAACCATTAAAATAACCTTAACCCTAACACTAACGCAAACCTAACCCTAACACTAACCCGAAAGCTAACCCTAACCTTAAAACTAAGGTTAACCCTAACCCTAACGAAAACCTAACCCTAACCCTAACTCTAACTCTAACCCTAACCCTAAACCATAACCCTAACCCTATCCCTAACCCTAACCCTAACCCTAAAACTAACGCATACCTAACAGTAACCCTAAACCTAACCCTAAACCTAAACTTAAACATAACCTTAACCCTAAACCTAACGAAAACCTAACCCTAACCCTAACCCTAACCCTAACGCTAACCTAACCCAAACCGTAAACCTACCATTACCCGTAACCCTAACCCTAACGATAACCGTAACGAAAACCTAACCCTAACCCTTAACCTTAACCTAACCCTAAAGCAAACCTAACCCTAGACCTAATCCTAACCCTAAACTTAAACCTAACCCTAACCCTAACCGTAACCCTAACCCTAACCCTAACCCCTAACCCTAAGCATAACCCTAACCCATAACCCTAACCCTAACCCTAACCCTAACCCTAACCTTAACCCTAACCCTAAACCTAAACCTAACACTAACCTTAAAACTAACCTTAACCCTAACACTAACGCAAACCTAACCCTAAATCCTAACCCTAACACAAATTTAACACTAACCCTAATTCTAAACTAACTCTATCCCTAACCCTAAACCCTAACACTAACACTAACCCTAACCATAGCTCTAACGCAAACATAAACCTAACCCTAACCCTAACACTAAACCTAACCCTAACACTAAACCTTAGGCAAACCTAACACTAACCGTAACCCCAACACTAACCCTAACCCTAACCCTAACCCTAACCCTAACCCTAACCCTACCCTAACCCTAACCATAACCTTAACCCTAACCCTAACTCTAACGCAACCTAGCACTAACCCTAACTCTAATTCTAACACTAACCCTAAACCCTAACCCAAACCCTAACTCTAACCCTAACCCTAACCCTAACCATAACCCTAAAACTAAATCTAAAGCAAACCTAATCCTAAATCCTAACCTTAACCCTACCTTACCCTAAACTTAAAGCTAAACCTAACCTTAAAAGTAACCTTAACCCTAACCCTAACGCAAACAGAACCCTAACCCTAACCCAAATCCTAATCCTAACATTAACCCTAACCCTAACCCTAACCCTAAACCCTAACACTAACCCTAACCCTAACCCTAACCCTAACGCAAACCTAACCCTTACCCTAAACCTAAACCTATCCCTAACCTTATAACTAACCTTAACCCTAACCCTAACGCAAACATAACCCTAACCCTAACCCTAACGGAAACATAACACTGACCCTAACCCTAAAGCTAACGCAAACCTAACCCTAAATCCTAACCCTAACACTAACCTCTGCCTAACACTAATTCTAAACTAACCTTAACCCTAACCCTAAACCCTAACACTAACACTAACCCTAACCATAGCCCTAACAAAACCTAACCCTAAACCTAACCCTAACCCTAAACCTAACCCTAACCCTAAACCTAACGCAAACCTAACCGTAACCCTAACCCGAACCCTAACCCTAACCATAAAACCCTAATGCTAACCCTATCCCGATCCCTAACACTAATCCTAAAACTTATCCCTAACCCCAACCTTAACCCTAACCCTAACCATAACGCAAACCTAACCCTAACCCTACCCTAACCCTAACCATAACCTTAACCCTAACCCTAACTCTAACGCAACCTAACCCTAACCCTAACCATAACCATAACCCTAACCCGAACCCTAACCATAACCTAACAATAAACCAATCCAAAACTCTAGCCCTAACCCTAACCCTAACCCTAAGCTAAACCTAACCAAAATCCTAACCCTAACCTAACCCTAAACATAACCCTAAACCTAACACAAACCTAAACCTAACCCTAACCCTAAACCAAACCGTAACCCTAACCCTAAACCATAGCCGTATCCCTATCCCTAAATCTAACCGTAACCCTAACCGTAACACAAACCTAAACCTAACCCTAACCCTAACGATAACCCTAAAACTAACCCTAACGCAAACCTAACACTAACCCTCAACCTAAAGCTAACCCTAACTTTAAAATTAACGTTAACCCTAACGTAACGCAAACGTAAACCTAACCCTAACTCTAACACTTACCCTAACCCTAAACCCTAACCCTAACCCTAAACCTAACCCTAACCTTAACCCTAAACCTAACCCTAACCCTAACGCAAACCTAATCGTAACCCTAAACCTAAGCCTAACACTAAACTTAAACCTAACCTTAAACCTAACCTTAACGAAAACCTAACCCTAACCTTAACCCTAACCGAAAAAGAAACGCAAACCTAACCCTAACGCTAACCCTAACCCTAACGCAAACCAAACCTAACCCTAACGCTAACCCTAAACCTAAAGCAAACCTAAGCCTAAATCCTAAACCAAACCCTAACCCTAACCCTAACCCTAAGGCTAACCTAACCCTAACCCTAACCCTAACCCTAACCCTAACCGTAACCCTATATCTAACACTAACACTAACCCTAACGCATCCCTAACCCTAACCATAACCCGTACCCTAACCCTAACGCAAACCTAACCCTAACCCTAACCCTCACACTAAACCTAAACCTAACCCTAACCCTAACCCTAACCCTAACGCAAACCTAACCCTAACGCTAACCATAACAATAACCCTAAACCTAACCCTAAACCTAACGCAAACAAATTCCTAATCCTAAACCTAACACTTACCCTAAACCTAACCCTAAACCTAACCCTAAAGCAATCCTATCCCTAACCCCAACCCTAACCCTTACCTACCCCTAACCCTAACCCTAATCATCACTCTAAACTTAACCCTAAACCTAACCCTAACACAAACCTACACCTAACCCTAAACCTAACCATAACCCTAACCCTAAACCTAACCCTAACCCAAACCCTAAACCCTAACCCTTAAGCTAACACTAACCTTAAAACTAACCCTAATCATAAAACCCTAACACTAACCTAAAACTAACCCTAACCAAAACACTAACCCCTAACCCTAACAATAACCCTAACCTTAACCCTAACGCAAACCTAACACTAACGCTAACTCTAACCCTAACCCAAACCCTAACCATAACGCTAACGCAAATCTAACCATAAACATAACCAAAACCATAACCCAAACCTAAACCTAACCCTAACCCTAACAGTAACGCAAACATAACCCTAAATCTAACCCCAACACTAACCCTAAACCTAAGCTAATGCAAGCCTAAACCGAACGCTAACCCTAACCCTAAACCTACCCCTAACCTAACCCTAACTTAAACCTAACCCTAACACTAACCCTAAGCTTAAACCCTAACCCTAAAGCTAACACTAACCCTAACCCTAACTGTAACCATGAAACCCTAACACTAAAGTTAACCGTAACCCTAAACCTAAACCTAAACCCTAACCCTAACTCTAACCCTAACACTAACGCTAACGCAAACGTAACCCTAACACTAACCCTAACGCAAACCAAACCCTAACACTAACCCTAACGCAGACCTAACCCTAATCCTAACCATAAACCTAGCCCTAGCCATAACTCTAACCATAACCCTAACCCTAACGCAAACCTAACCCTAACCCTAAACCTAAACCTAACCCTAACGCGATTCTAACCCTAATCCTAACCCTAACCCTATCGCAATCCTAACCCTAAACCTAACCCTAAAACTAACCCTAACCCGAACCCTAACCCTAACCCTAACCCTAACCCTAACCCTAACGGAAACCTAACCCTAACCCTAAACCTAACCCTAACCCTAACCATAACCCTAACCCTTACCCGAACCTAACCATAACGCTAACCCTAACGCAAACTTAACCCTAATCCTAACCCTATCGCAAACCTAACCCTAACCCTATCACTAAACCTAACCTAACCCTAACGCAAACCTAACCCTAACCCTAACCCTAACCCTAACACTAACTCTAAACCTAACTCTAAACCAAACCCTAACGCAAACCTAACCCTAAAATTATCCCTAACCCTAACACAAACCCAAAACCCTAACCCGAAAGCTAACCCTAACCCTAACCCTAACCCTAACCCTAACCCTAACCCTAATCATAAAACCCTAATGCTAACCCTAACACTAACCCTAACCAAAACCCTAAACCCTAACCCTAACCATAACCCTAACCCTAACCCTAACGCATACTTAACCCTAACCCTAACCCTAACACTCACCCTACCTAACCCTAACCATAAACCTAACCCTTACCATAACCGTAACGCAAACTTAACCCTAACCCTTACCCTATCCCTATGGCTAACGCAAATCTAACCCTAAATTTAACACTAACCCTAAACCTAAAACTAACCCTAACCATAACCCTAACGCAACCTAAACCTAACGCTAATCCTAGCCATAACCCTAACCATAAACCTAACCATGAAAGCCTAATGCTAACCCTAACCCTAACCCTAACCCTAACCATGAAACCCTAACGCTAACCCTAACCATAACCGTAACCCTAAACATAAACCCTAACCTTAACTCTAACCTTAACACTAACCCTAACGCAATCGTAACACTTACCATAACAATAACCCTATCGCTAACGCAAACCTAAACCTAACCGTAACCCTAACGCTAACGCAAACCTAACACTAACCCTAAACCTAACCCTAACCTTAACGCAAACCTAACCCTAACCCTAACCCTAACCTTAACGCAAACCTAACCCTAACCCTAAACCTAACACTATCGCTAAACCTAACGCTAACGCAAACCTAACCCTAACGCTAACCCTAACCCTAAGCCTAACCCTAACCTTAAACCCTAACCATAAAGCTAACCCTAACCTAACGTTAACCCTAACCATGAAACCCTAACGATAACCCTAACCCTAACCTAACCCTAAACCTAAACCCTAAACCTAACTCTAACCATAACATTTACCCTAACGCAAGCATAACCCTAACCGTAACCCTAACCCTATCCCTAACGCAAACATAACCCTAACAATAACCCTAACGCAAACCTAACCCTAACCCTAACCCTAACCCTAACTCTAACCCTAAACCTAACCCAAACGCAAACCTAACCATAACCCTAACCCTAACTCTAACCCTAACCCTAACGAAAATCTTACCCTAAACCTAACCCAAAACGTAACCCTAACCCTAACCTAACCCTAACCCTAACGCAAACCTAACCCTAAACCTAACACTAACCCTAACCCTAACCCTAACCATGAAACCCTAACGCTAACCCTAACCATAACCGTAACCCTAAACCTAAACCCTAACCCTAACTCTAACCTTAACACTAACCCTAACGCACACGTAACACTTACCCTAACACTAACCCTATCGCTAACGCAAACCTAAACCTAACACTAACCCTAACGCAAACCTAAACCTAACCCTAACCCTAACCCTAACCCTAACCTTAACCCTAACTCTAACCCTAACCCTAACCATAACGCAAACCTAACCCTAACCCTAACCCTAACAATAACCCTAATCCTAACCCTAACGCAAACCTAACCCTAAACCTAAACCTAACCCTAACCCTAACCATAACCATAACCGTAAACCTAACCCTAACCCTAACCCTAACGCAAACCTAACCCTAACCCGAACCCTAAACCTAAACCAAACCATAACCCTAAACCTAACCTTAACGCAAACCTAACCCTAACGCTAACCCTAACCCTAACCCTAACCCTAACCCTAAAGCAAACCTAACCCTAAACCTAACCCTAACCCTACCCCAAACCCTAAACCCTAACCATAAACCTAACCCTAACGAAAACCTAAACTAAACGTAACCCTAACCCTTACCCTAACCCTAACACTAACGCAAAGCTAAACCTAACCCTAAACCTAACCCTAACCTTAACCCTAACCCAAACCCTATATCCTAACCCTAAAGCTAACCGTAACCCTAACCCTAAAACTAATCATAAAACCCTAATGCTAACGCTAACACTAACCCTAACCAAAACCGTAAACCCTAACCCTAACCATAACCCTATCCCTAACACTAACACATACCTAACCCTAACCCTAACCCTAACCCTAACCCTAAACCTAAACCGAACCCTTACCATAACCCTAACGCAAACTTAACCCTAACCCTAACCCTAACCCTAACCCTAAACCTGAACCCTAAACCTATCTCTAATCCTAACACTTACCCTAACGCAAACCTAACCCTAACGCTAACCCTAACCATAACCCTAACTCTAAGCCTAACGCAAACCTAACCCTAACCCTAACCGTATCCCTAACCTTAACCCTAAACCTAACTCTTACAATAACCCTAACCCAAACATAACCCTAAACCTAACACTAACGAAAATCTAACCCTAACCTTAAAGCTAAACCTAATCCTAATCCTAACCATAACCATAACCCTAACGCAAACCTCACCATAACCATAACCATAACCATAACCCTAAATCTAATCCTAACCCTAAGCCTAACCATAACGCAAACCTAACCCTATCCCTAACATTAACCCTAACCCTAGTTTTAACGCAAACCTAATCCTAACCCTAACCCTAACCTTAAACCTAATGCTAACGCAAACCTAACCCTAACCCTAACCCTAACTCTAAACATAACCTCCACCCTAACCCTAACCCTAACGCAAACCTAACCCTAAACCTAACCATAAACCTAATCCTAACCCTAACCCTAACCTAACCCTAACCCTAACAATAACCCTAACCCTAACCCTAACGCAAACCTTACCCTAACCATAACTCTAACCCTAACCCTAAAAATAACCCTTACCATAACCCTAACGCAACCCTAACCTTAACCCAAACCCAAACCCTAACCCTAACGCAAATCTAACCCTAACTTTGACTCTAATTCTAACCATAACCCTAACCATAACCATAACACTAACGCAAACCTAACCCTAACGCTAACCCTAACCATAACCCTAACCCTAACACTAATGCAAACCTAACCCTAACCGTAAACCTAACCCAAATCTAACCCTAAAATTAAACCTTACCATAAACCTAACGCAAACCAAAACTTAACCCTAACCCTAACGCAAATCCAACCCTAACCTTAACTCCAATCCAGCCCTAACCCTAACCCTAACCCTAATCCTAACGCTAACGCAAATCTAAACCTAAACTTAACTCTAAACCTAACCCTAACCGTAACCATAACACTAAAGCAAACCTAACACTAACGCTAACCCTAACCCTAACCCTAACCCTAACCCTAACCCTAACCATGAAATCCTAATGCTAACACTAACCCTTACTCTAACCCTAACTCTAACCAAAAAACCCTAACGCTAACCCTAACCCTAACCCTAAACCTAAACGTAACCCTAACCCTAACCCTACGCAAAACTAACCCTAACCCTAACCCTAACCCTAAAACTAACGTAACGCAATCCTAACCCTAACCCTAACACTAACCCTAACCATAACCCTAACGCTAACGGAAACCTAACCCTAACCCTAACACAAACCTTAAACCCTACCCCTAAATCTAACCCTAACCCTAACCCTAACCATGAAACCCTAACGCTAACCCTAACCCTAACCCTAACCCTAAACCTAAACCCTAAGCCTAACTCTAACATTAACAATAACCGTAACGCAAAAGTAACCCTAACCCTAACCCTAACCCTATCCCTAACGCAAACCTAACCCTAACACTAACCATAACGCAAACCTAACCCTAACCCTAACACTAAACCTAACCCTAACTCTAATCCTAACCCTAACCCTAACACAAACCTTACCCTAACCCTAACCCTAACCCTAACCCTATCCCTAACGCAAACCTAACCCTAACACTAATCCTAACGCAAACCTAACCCTAACCCTAACCCTAAGCCTAACCCTAAACCTAACACTAACCCTAACCCTAACACTAACGCAAACCTAACCCTAACCCTAACCCTAACCATAGCCCTAAACCTAACCTTAACGCAAACCTTACCCTAACCCTAAGCCTATCCCTAACGCAAACCTAACCCTAACTCTAACCCTATGGCAAACCTAACCCTAACCCTAACCCTAACCCTAACCCTAACCATGAAACCCTAAAGCTAACCCTATCCCTATCCCTAACCCTAACCCTAACCTAAACCTAACCCTAACCCTAACCCTCAACCGAACTTAACCCATACGCTAACCGTAACGCAAAACTCACCCTAATCCTAACCCTACCGCAAACCTAACCCTAACCATAAACCTAACCCAAACCCAACCATAAAGCAAACCTAACCCTAAACCTAACCCTAACCCTAAACATAAACGTAACCCTAACCCAAACGCAAACTTAACCCTAACCCTAACCCTAACCCTAACTCTAAACCTAACCCTAAACCTAACCCTAACGCAAACCTAACCCTAACCCTAACCCTAACATTAACCCTAACACTAACACTAACGCAAACATAACCTTAACAATAAACTTAACCCTAACCCTAACCCTAACCCAAACCCTAAAACCTAACCCTAAATGTAACTCTAACCATAACCCTAACCCTAATCATAAAACAGTAACGGTAAACCTAACACTAACCCTAACAAAAAACCTAAACCCTAACCCTAAAGTAACCCTAACCCTAACCCTAACGCAACCCTAAACTTAACCCTAAACCTAACCGTAACCCTAACGCAAATCTAACCCTAACCTTAACTCTAACCCTAACCCTAACCCTAAGCATAACCATAACCCTAACGCAAACCTAACCCTAACGCTAACCCTAACCATAAACCTAATCCTAACCCTAACGAAAACCTAACCCTAACCCTAACCCTAACACTAAACTTAACTTTTACCATAACCCTAACGCAACCTAAACTTAACCCTAACCCTAACGCAAATCTAACCCTAACTTTAACTATAATCCAGCCCTAACGCTAACCCTAACCCTAACGCCAACCTAACCATAACCATAACCATAAACCTAAACCTAACCCTAAACCTAACCCGAAAGCAAACCTAACCCTAACCCTAACGCTAACCCTAACCCTAACCCTAACCCTAACCCTAACCTTAACGCAAACCTAACCCTAAACCTAACCCTAACCCTAAATCTAACCCTAACACTAACCCTAAACCTAAACCCTAACCGTAGCCCTAACCCTAACCCTAACCCTAACCCTAACGCAAACCTAACCCTAACCCTAACCCTAACCCTAACTCTAACCCTAACCCTAAACCGAACCTAACCCTAACCGTAACGCTAACGCAAACCTAACCCTAACCCTAACCCTAACATTAACCCTAACACTAACCCTAACGCAAACCTAACCATAAACCTAACCCTAACTCTAACGCCAACACAAACATAAACCTAATCATAATCCTAACGCAAACCTAACCCTAAACCTAACCGTAACGAAAAGCTAACCCTAATACAAAATATAACCCTAACCCTAACCCTAACCCTAACCCTAACCCTAACCCTAACCCTAAACCTAATATTTATTCCAACCCTAATCCTAACCCTAACCATAACCGTAAACCTATCCCTAAATCCTAATTCTAAACCTAATCCCTAAACCTAACCCGAAACTTAATCCTAACCTTAACCTTATAACCTAACTCTCACCCTAACCCTACCCTAACCCTAAAACTAACGTAATCTTAAACCTAACCCTAACCCTAACGCAAAACTAACTGTAACCATAACCCTAACCCTAACCCGAACCTAACCCTAACCCAACCATTAACGCAAACCTAAACCTAAAACTAACCCTATCGCAAACTTAACCCTAAACATAAACCTAACCCAAATCCTAACCCTAACGCAAACCTAACCCTAAACTTAACCCTATCCCTATCCTTAACCCTATCCCTAACCCTAACGCCAACCTAACTCTAACCCTAATCCTAACTCTAAACGTACCCTAAACCTAAACATAACGCAAGCCTAACCCTAAACCTAAACCTAACCCTAACTCTAACCCTAACACTAACGCACCCTAACCCTAACCCTAAACCTAACCCTAACCCTAAAACTAACCCTAACCCAAACCGTAAACAATAACCCTAAATCTAACCCTCACCCTAACCCTAATCATAATACCCTAACGCTAACCCTAACACTAACCATAACACTAACGCAAACCTAACCCTAACCCTAACCCTAACCCTAACCATAAACCTAACCCAAACCCTAACCCTAACGCAAACCTAACCCTAAACCTAACGTTACCCAAATCCTAACCCTAACCCTAACCCTAATGCAAACCTAACCCTAACCCTACCACTATCCCTAACACTAAAACTAACCTTATCCCTAAACCGGGACCCTATCCGTAAACCTAACCCTAACCCTAAATCTAACCCTAAATCTTAACCCTAAACCTAATCCCTAACCCTAACCCTAACCCTAAGCTAACCCTAATCTTAGCCGAACCCTAACACTAACCCTACCCTAACATTTAACCTAACACTAAACCTTACCCTAACCCTAACACTAATCCTAACCCTAACACTAAACCTAAAATCTAACCCTAACCCTAACCCTAACCCTAACCCGAATCTAACCCTAACACTAACCCTAACGCAAACCTAACCCTAATCCTAACCCTGACGCAAACCTAACCCTATTCCTAACCCTAAACCTAATCCTAACCATAACGCAAAGCTATCCCTAACACTAACCCTAAACCTAACCCTAACCCTAAACCTAACGCTAACACAAACCTAACCCTAACCCTAACCCTAACCTTAAACCCTAACCCTAACCCTAACCCTAACTCTAACAGTAAACCTAACCCTAACCCTAACCCTAACGCAAACCTATCCCTAACCCTAACCCTAAAGCTAACCCTAAACCTAACACTAACCATAACCTTAACGCAAACCTAACGCTAACCCTAAACCTAACCCTAGCACTAAACCTAACCCGAAACCTAACCCTAACCCAAACCTAACCCTAACACTAACCCTACCGAAAACCTAACCTTAACCCTATCCCTAAGAATAACCTTAACCCCAGCCCTAAACCCGGACCCTAACCCTAAAACTTACCCTAACACTAAAACCTAACCCTAACCCTAATCCTAACCATAACCCTAACGCTAACTTAACGCTAAACCTAACCCTACCCTAACCCTAAACCTAACCCTAATCCATAACCTATTGTAACCCTAATCTAACCCTAACCGTAACACGAACCTAACACTAAACCTAAACCTAACATTTACCCTAACACTAACCCTTACCCTTACCCTACAACTAACCATAACCCTAACCCTAACCATACCCTAACCATAAACCTAACACTAACCCTAACACTAACGCAAACTTAACCCTAACCATAACCGTAACCCTAACCCGAACCCAAGCCTAACCCTAACCCTAACGCAAACCTAACCGAAATCCTAACCAATCGCAAAAAAAACCCTAACCATAAACCTAACCCAAACCCTAGCCCTAACGCAAACCTAACCCAAAACCACACCCTAACCCTATTCCTAACCCTAACCCTAACCCTACCACTATCCCTAACCCTAAACATTAGCCTATCCCTGAATCAGGACCCTAACCGTAAACCTAACACTAAATCTCAACCCTAACCCTAACCCTAACCCTAACCCTAACCCCTAACTCTAACCCTAATCCCTAACTCTAACCCTAACCCTAATCCTAACCTTAACCCTGAAACCTAACCTTAACCTAACTCTAACCCTAACCCTAACCCTAACCCTAACCCTAACCCTAACCCTAACGCAAACCTAACGCTAACAGAAATCCTAACCCTAGTCCTAAACCTAACCCGAACCCTAACCCTAACGCAAACCTAACCCTAACACTAACCCTAATGAAAACCTAACTCTCACCCTAAACCTAACCCTAACCTTAACCCTAACACTAACCCAAACCCTCACCCTAACCCTAAAGCAAACCTAAACCTAACCCTAAACCTATCCCTATCACTATCCCTATCTCTAACGCAAACCTAACCCTAACCCTAAACATAACCCTAACCCTAACCTTAAGGCAAACCTAAACCAAACGCTAACACTAACCCTAACCCTAAACCGAACCTAACCTTAACCCTAACCCTAAAGCAAACCTAACCATAATACTAACCCTATCGCAAACCTAACCCTAATCCTATCCCTAAATCTAACCCCAACCCTAACGCAAACCTAACCCTAACCCTAACCCCAACGCTAACTCTAAACCTAACACTAAACCTAATCCTAAACCTAACCCTAAATCTAACCCTAACCATAACCCTAACGCAAACCTAACCCTAACCTTAACCGTAAACCTAATCCTAACCCTAAACCTAACCCTAACCCTAACGCAAACCTAACCCTAACCCTAACGCTAACCCTAACCCTAACGCAAACCTAACCCTAATCCTAACCCAATCGCAATCCTAATCCTAACCATGAACCTAACCCAAACCCTAATCCGACCGCAAACCTAACCCTAAACCTAACCCTAACCCTAACCCTAACACTAACCCTAACACTAACGCAAACCTACACCTAAACCTAACCCTAACTCTAACACTAACCCTAACGCAAACCCTAAACCCTAACCCTAACTAACCCTAACCCTAACGCAAACCTTTATCATAAAACCCTAACCCTAACCCTAACGCTAACCTTAACACTAACGCAAACCTAAACCTAAACCTAACCCTAACCCTAACCGCTAACCATAACCCTTACCCTAGCCTAACGCAAACCTAACCCTTACCATAACCCTGACGCAAAGGTAACCCTAACCCTAACCCTAACCCTAACGCTAACGCAAATCTAACTCTAAACTTAACTGTAACCCTAAACCTAACACTAACGCTAAAATAAACCTAACGCAAACCTAACCCTAACGCTAACCCTAACCCTAACCGTAACCCTAACCATGAAAACCTAACGCTAATCCTAACCCAAATCTAAATCTTATCATAAAACCCTAACGCTAAACCTAAAACTAACCCTAACCAAAACCCTAACCCTAACCCTATCCCTAATCCTAACCATAACCCTAACCCTAACCCTAACTCTAAACCTAACCCTAAACCTAACCCTAACGTAAACCTAACCCTAACACTAACTCTAAGATTAAACCTAACCCTAACACTAACGCAAACCTAACCTTAACCCTAAACCTAACCCTAACCGTAACCGTAACCCTAACCCAAACACAAAACCCTTACCCTAAAGCTAACCCTAACCCTAACCCTATCACTAATCATAAAACCATAACGTTAACCCTAACACTAACCCTAACCAAAACACTAACACCTAACCCTAACCATAACCTTAATCCTAACCCTAACGCAAACCTAACCCTAACCATAACTCTAACCGTAAACCTAACCATTACCATAACCCTAACGCAAACCTAACCTTAACCCTAACCCTAACCCTATCACAAAACTAACCCTAACCTTAATTCTAACTCTAACCCTAACCCTAACCATAGCCCTAACGCAAATCTAACCTTAACGCTAACCCTAAACATAACCCTAACCTTAACCCTAAAGCAAACCTAACAAAAAACTCTAACCCTAATCCTAACATTAAACCTAACCCTTACATAACCCTAATGAAAACCTAACCCGAACACTAACTCTAACGCAAATCTAACCCTAACCTTAACTCTAAACCTTACCCTATCCCTAACCCTAACGTTAACCCTAAGCAAACCTAACCATAACCAGAACCATAACTATAACGATAACCATAACCATAACCCTAAACCTAACCCTAACCCTAACCCTAACCCTAAGGCAAACCTAACCCTAACCCTAACCCTAACCTTAACGCAAACCTAACCCTAAACCTAATCCTAAACCTAAACCTAACCCTAACACTAACCCTAACGCAAACTTAACCCTAACCCTAACCATATCCCTAACCCTAACCCTAACCCTAACCATGAAACCCTAACGCTAACCCTAACACTACCCTAAACCTAAACCTAATGCAAAACTAACCCTAACCCTAACCCTAAACCTTAACCCTCACCCTAACCATAACCCTAACGCTAAACTAACGCTAAAAATAACCCCAACCATAAACCTAACCCTAAACCTAACCTAACCCTAACCCTAACCCTAACCCTAACCCTAATGCTAACCTAAACCTAACCCTAACCCTAACCCTAACCCTATACGTAACCCTAAACCTAACACTAACCCTAACGCTAACCTAACCCTAACCCTAACCCTAAACCTAACCCAAACCCTAATGATAACCCTAACCCTAACGCTAACCCTAAACCTAATCCTAACCGTAATCCTAACCCTAACCCTAACGCAAACTTAACCGTAACCCTAACCCTAACACTAACCATAAACCTAAACCTAACCATAACCCTAACGTAAACCTAACCCTAACCCTAACCCTAAATCTAAACCTAACCCTAAACCTAACGCAAACCTAACCCTACTCCTAACCCTAACCCTAACCCTAAACCTACCCTAACCCTAAACCTGAAACTAACACTTACCCTAACGGAAACCTAACACTAACCCTAACCCTATCCCTAACCCTAACCCTAAACCTAAAGCAAACCTAACCCTTACCATAAACCTAACTCTAACGCTAAACCTAAGCCTAAACCTAACCCTAAACCTAACCATAAACCTAACGCAAACCTAACCCTAAACCTAATCCTAACAATAACCCTAACGCTAACCTAAACCTAACCCTAACCCTATCCCTATACGTAACCCTAAACCTAACCCTAACCCTAACCCTAACCCTAATAATAATACCCTAACGCTAACCTTAACCATAACCCTAACCAATACCCTAAACCCTAACCCTAACCCTAACCCTAACCCCAACGCAAACCTAACCCTAAGCCTAACCGAAACCCTAACCCAAAACGTAACTCAAAACCAAACCCTAACCCTAACACCAAGGCAAACCTAACCCTAACCCTAACTCTAACACTAACACGTACTTTAACCCTAATCCTAACCCTAACGCAACCTATCCCTAACCCTAACCCTAACCATAACCCTAACCATAACCCTAAATATAACCTAACCCTAACCCTAACCCTAACGCTAACCTAACCCAAACACTAACCCTAAACTTAACCCTAAGCCTAACCCTAACCCTAACCCTAACCCTAACCCTAACCCTAACCTAACCTTAACCCTAATCCTAACCCTAACCCTAACGCAAACCTAACCCTAACCCTAACTCTAACGCACACCTAACCCTAACCCTATCCCTAAACTTAACCTTAACACAAAACTAATCCTAACCCTAACCCTAAAGCTAACCCTAACCATTAAAATAACCTTAACCCTAACACTAACGCAAACCTAACCTAACACTAACCCGAAAGCTAACCCTAACCTTAAAACTAAGGTTAACCCTAACCCTAACGTAAACCTAACCCTAACCCTAACTCTAACTCTAACCCTAAACCTAAACCATAACCCTAACCCTATCCCTAACCCTAACCCTAACCCTAAAACTAACGCATACCTAACAGTAACCCTAAACCTAACCTTAAACCTAAACTTAATCATAACCTTAACCCTAAACCTAACGAAAACCTAACCCTAACCCTAACCCTAAGCCTATCGCAAACCTAATCCTAACCCTAACCCTATCCCTAAACCTAGAGCAAACCTAATCCGAAATCCTAACACTATCCCTAACCCTAACCCTAACCCTAACGCTAACTTAACCCAAACCCTAAACCTACCATTACCCGTAACCCTAACCCTAACGATAACCGTAACGAAAACCTAACCATAACCCTTAACGTTAACCTAACCCTAAAGCAAACCTAACCCTAGACCTAACCCTAAACCTAAACTTAAACCTAACCCTAACCCTAACCGTAACCCTAACCCTAACCCTAACCCCTAACCCTAAGCATAACCCTAACTCTAAACCCTAACCCTAACCCTAACCCTAACCCTAAGCCTAAACCTAACACTAACCTTAAAACTAACCTTAACCCTAACACTAACGCAAACCTAACCCTAAATCCTAACCCTAACACAAATTTAACACTAACCCTAAATCTAACCTAACTCTATCCCTAACCCTAAACCCTAACACTAACACTAACCCTAACCATAGCTCTAACGCAAACCTAAACCTAACCCTAACCCTAACACTAAACCTAACCCTAACACTAAACCTTAGGCAAACCTAACACTAACCCTAACCCCAACACTAACCCTAACCCTAACCCTAACCCTAACCCTAACCCTAACCCTAACCCTAACCCTACCCTAACCCTAACCATAACCTTAACCCTAACCCTAACTCTAACGCAACCTAGCACTAACCCTAATTCCAATTCTAACACTAACCCTAAACCCTAACCAAACCCTAACACTAACCCTAACCCTAACCCTAACCATAACCCTAAAACTAAATCTAAAGCAAAACTAATCCTAAATCCTAACCTTAACCCTACCTTACCCTAAACTTAAAGCTAAACCTAACCTTAAAAGTAACCTTAACCCTAACCCTAACGCAAACAGAACCCTAACCCTAACCCTAATCCTAATCCTAACATTAACCCTAACCCTAACCCTAACCCTAAACCCTAACACTAACCCTAACCCTATCCCTAACCCTAACGCAAACCTAACCCTTACCCTAAAGCTAAACCTATCCCTAACCTTATAACTAACCTTAACCCTAACCCTAACGCAAACATAACCCTAACCCTAACCCTAACGGAAACATAACACTGACCCTAACCCTAAAGCTAACGCAAACCTAACCCTAAATCCTAACCCTAACCCTAACCTCTGCCTAACACTAATTCTAAACTAAACTTAACCCTAACCCTAAACCCTAACACTAACACTAACCCTAACCATAGCCCTAACAAAACCTAACCCTAAACCTAACCCTAACCCTAAACCTAACCCTAACCCTAAACCTAACGCAAACCTAACCGTAACCCTAACCCCAACCCTAACCCTAACCATAAAACCCTAATGCTAACCCTATCCCGATCCCTAACACTAATCCTAAAACTTATCCCTAACCCTAACCTTAACCCTAACCCTAACCATAACGCAAACCTAACCCTAACCCTACCCTAACCCTAACCATAACCTTAACCCTAACCCTAACTCTAACGCAACCTAACCCTAACCCTAACCATAACCATAACCCTAACCCTAACCCTAACCATAACCTAACAATAAACCAATCCAAAACTCTAGCCCTAACCCTAACCCTAACCCTAAGCTAAACCTAACCAAAATCCTAACCCTAACCTAACCCTAACCATAACCCTAAACCTAACACAAACCTAAACCTAACCCTAACCCTAAACCAAACCGTAACCCTAACCCTAAACCATAGCCGTATCCCTAACCCTAAATCTAACCGTAACCCTAACCGTAACACAAACCTAAACCTAACCCTAACCCTAACGATAACCCTAAAACTAACCCTAACGCAAACCTAACACTAACCCTCAACCTAAAGCTAACCCTAACTTTAAAATTAACGTTAACCCTAACGTAACGCAAACGTAAACCTAACCCTAACTCTAACACTTACCCTAACCCTAAACCCTAACCCTAACCCTAAACCTAACCCTAACCTTAACCCTAAACCTAACCCTAACCCTAACGCAAACCTAATCGTAACCCAAAACCTAACCCTAACACTAGACTTAAACCTAACCTTAAACCTAACCTTAACGAAAACCTAACCCTAACCTTAACCCTAACCGAAAAAGAAACGCAAACCTAACCCTAACGCTAACCCTAACCCTAACGCAAACCAAACCTAACCCTAACGCTAACCCTAAACCTAAAGCAAACCTAAGCCTAAATCCTAAACCAAACCCTAACCCTAACCCTAACCCTAAGGCTAACCTAACCCTAACCCTAACCCTAACCCTAACCCTAACCCTAACCCTAACCCTATATCTAACACTAACACTAACCCTAACGCAACCCTAACCATAACCATAACCCGTACCCTAACTCTAACCCTAACGCAAACCTAACCCTAACCCTAAACCTAACCTAACCCTAAACCGAACCTAACCCTAACCGTAACCCTAACGCAAACCTAACCCTAACCCTAACCCTAACATTAACCCTAACACTAACCCTAACGCAAACCTAACCATAAACCTAACCCTAACTCTAACGCCAACGCAAACATAAACCTAATCATAATCCTAACGCAAACCTAACCCTAAACCTAACCGTAACGAAAAGCTAACCCTAATACAAAATATAACCCTAACCCTAACCCTAACCCTAACCCTAACCCTAACCCTAACCCTAACCCTAAACCTAATATTTATTCCAACCCTAATCCTAACCCTAACCATAACCGTAAACCTATCCCTAAATCCTAACTCTAAACCTAATCCCTAAACCTAACCCGAAACTTAATCCTAACCTTAACCTTAAAACCTAACTCTCACCCTAACAATACCCTAACCCTAAAACTAACGTAATCTTAAACCTAACCCTAACCCTAACGCAAAACTAACTGTAACCATAACCCTAACCCTAACCCGAACCTAACCCTAACCCAACCATTAACGCAAACCTAAACCTAAAACTAACCCTATCGCAAACTTAACCCTAAACATAAACCTAACCCAAACCCTAACCCTAACGCAAACCTAACCCTAAACTTAACCCTATCCCTATCCTTAACCCTATCCCTAACCCTAACGCCAACCTAACTCTAACCCTAATCCTAACTCTAAACTTACCCTAAACCTAAACATAACGCAAGCCTAACCCTAAACATAAACCTAACCCTAACTCTAACCCTAACACTAACGCACCCTAACCCTAACCCTCACCCTAACCCTAATCATAATACCCTAACGCTAACCCTAACACTAACCATAACACTAACGGAAACCTAACCCTAACCCTAACCCTAACCCTAACCATAAACCTAACCCAAACCCTAACCCTAACGCAAACCTAACCCTAAACCTAACGTTACCCAAATCCTAACCCTAACCCTAACCCTAATGCAAACCTAACCCTAACCCTACCACTATCCCTAACACTAAAACTAACCTTATCCCTAAACCGGGACCCTATCCGTAAACCTAACCCTAACCCTAAATCTAACCCTAAATCTTAACCCTAAACCTAATCCCTAACCCTAACCCTAACCCTAAGCTAACCCTAATCTTAGCCGAACCCTAACACTAACCCTACCCTAACATTTAACCTAACACTAAACCTTACCCTAACCCTAACACTAATCCTAACCCTAACACTAAACCTGAAATTTAACCCTAACCCTAACCCTAACCCTAACCCGAATCTAACCCTAACACTAACCCTAACGCAAACCTAACCCTAATCCTAACCCTGACGCAAACCTAACCCTATTCCTAACCCTAAACCTAATCCTAACCATAAGGCAAAGCTATCCCTAACACTAACCCTAAACCTAACCCTAACCCTAAACCTAACGCTAACACAAACCTAACCCTAACCCTAACCCTAACCTTAAACCCTAACCCTAACCCTAACCCTAACTCTAACAGTAAACCTAACCCTAACCCTAACCCTAACGCAAACCTATCCCTAACCCTAACCCTAAAGCTAACCCTAAACCTAACACTAACCATAACCTTAACGCAAACCTAACGCTAACCCTAAACCTAACCCTAGCACTAAACCTAACCCGAAACCTAACCCTAACCCAAACCTAACCCTAACACTAACCCTACCGAAAACCTAACCTTAACCCTATCCCTAAAAATAACCTTAACCCCAGCCCTAAACCCGGAACCTAACCCTAAAACTTACCCTAACACTAAAACCTAACCCTAACCCTAATCCTAACCATAACCCTAACGCTAACTTAACGCTAAACCTAACCCTACCCTAACCCTAAACCTAACCCTAATCCATAACCTATTGTAACCCTAATCTAACCCTAACCGTAACACGAACCTAACACTAAACCTAAACCTAACATTTACCCTAACACTAACCCTTACCCTTACCCTACAACTAACCATAACCCTAACCCTAACCATACCCTAACCATAAACCTAACACTAACCCTAACACTAACGCAAACTTAACCCTAACCATAACCGTAACCCTAACCCGAACCCAAGCCTAACCCTAACCCTAACGCAAACCTAACCGAAATCCTAACCAATCGCAAAAAAAACCCTAACCATAAACCTAACCCAAACCCTAACCCTAACGCAAACCTAACCCAAAACCACACCCTAACCCTATTCCTAACCCTAACCCTAACCCTACCACTATCCCTAACCCTAAACATTAGCCTATCCCTGAATCAGGACCCTAACCGTAAACCTAACACTAAATCTCAACCCTAAACCTAACCCCTAACTCTAACCCTAATCCCTAACTCTAACCCTAACCCTAATCCTAACCTTAACCCTGAAACCTAACCTTAACCTAACTCTAACCCTAACCCTAACCCTAACCCTAACCCTAACCCTAACCCTAACGCAAACCTAACGCTAACAGAAATCCTAACCCTAGTCCTAAACCTAACCCGAACCCTAACCCTAACGCAAACCTAACCCTAACACTAACCCTAATGAAAACCTAACTCTCACCCTAAACCTAACCCTAACCTTAACCCTAACACTAACCCAAACCCTCACCCTAACCCTAAAGCAAACCTAAACCTAACCCTAAACCTATCCCTATCACTAACCCTATCTCTAACGCAAACCTAACCCTAAACCTAAACATAACCCTAACCCTAACCTTAAGGCAAACCTAAACCAAACGCTAACACTAACCCTAACCCTAAACCGAACCTAACCTTAACCCTAACCCTAAAGCAAACCTAACCATAATACTAACCCTATCGCAAACCTAACCCTAATCCTATCCCTAAATCTAACCCCAACCCTAACGCAAACCTAACCCTAACCCTAACCCCAACGCTAATCTAAACCTAACACTAAACCTAATCCTAAACCTAACCCTAAATCTAACCCTAACCATAACCCTAACGCAAACCTAACCCTAACCCTAACGCTAACCCTAACCCTAACGCAAACCTAACCCTAATCCTAACCCAATCGCAATCCTAATCCTAACCATGAACCTAACCCAAACCCTAATCCGACCGCAAACCTAACCCTAAACCTAACCCTAACCCTAACCCTAACACTAACCCTAACACTAACGCAAACCTACACCTAAACCTAACCCTAACTCTAACACTAACCCTAACGCAAACCCTAAACCCTAACCCTAACTAACCCTAACCCTAACGCAAACCTTTATCATAAAACCCTAACCCTAACCCTAACACTAACCTTAACACTAACGCAAACCTAAACCTAAACCTAACCCTAACCCTAACGCTAACCATAACCCTTACCCTAGCCTAACGCAAACCTAACCCTTACCATAACCCTGACGCAAAGGTAACCCTAACCCTAACCCTAACCCTAACGCTAACGCAAATCTAACTCTAAACTTAACTGTAACCCTAAACCTAACACTAACGCTAAAATAAACCTAACGCAAACCTAACCCTAACGCTAACCCTAACCCTAACCGTAACCCTAACCATGAAAACCTAACGCTAATCCTAACCCAAATCTAAATCTTATCATAAAACCCTAACGCTAAACCTAAAACTAACCCTAACCAAACCCTAACCCCTAACCCTATCCCTAATCCTAACCATAACCCTAACCCTAACCCTAACTCTAAACCTACCCCTAAACCTAACCCTAACGTAAACCTAACCCTAACACTAACTCTAAGATTAAACCTAACCCTAACACTAACGCAAACCTAACCTTAACCCTAAACCTAACCCTAACCGTAACCGTAACCCTAACCCAAACACAAAACCCTTACCCTAAAGCTAACCCTAACCCTATCACTAATCATAAAACCATAACGTTAACCCTAACACTAACCCTAACCAAAACACTAACACCTAACCCTAACCATAACCTTAATCCTAACCCTAACGCAAACCTAACCCTAACCATAACTCTAACCGTAAACCTAACCATTACCATAACCCTAACGCAAACCTAACCTTAACCCTAACCCTAACCCTAACCCTATCACAAAACTAACCCTAACCTTAATTCTAACCCTAACCCTAACCCTAACCATAGCCCTAACGCAAATCTAACCTTAACGCTAACCCTAAACATAACCCTAACCTTAACCCTAAAGCAAACGTAACAAAAAACTCTAACCCTAATCCTAACATTAAACCTAACCCTTACAATAACCCTAATGAAAACCTAACCCGAACACTAACCCTAACGCAAATCTAACCCTAACCTTAACTCTAAACCTTACCCTATCCCTAACCCTAACGTTAACCCTAAGCAAACCTAACCATAACCAGAACCATAACTATAACGATAACCATAACCATAACCCTAAACCTAACCCTAACCCTAACCCTAACCCTAAGGCAAACCTAACCCTAAATCTAACCCTAACCTTAACGCAAACCTAACCCTAAACCTAACCCTAAACCTAAACCTAACCCTAACACTAACCCTAACGCAAACTTAACCCTAACCCTAACCATATCCCTA
>NC_142514.1:97947500-98000000 GCF_057876585.1 Rhinolophus sinicus | reverse complement strand
AGCTAAACCTAACCTTAAAAGTAACCTTAACCCTAACCCTAACCCAAACAGAACCCTAACCCTAACCCTAATCCTAATCCTAACATTAACCGTAACCCTAACCCTAACCCTAAACCCTAACACTAACCCTAACCCTAACCCTAACCCTAACGCAAACCTAACCCTTACCCTAAATCTAAACCTATCCCTAACCTTATAACTAACCTTAACCCTAACCCTAACGCAAACATAACCCTAACCCTAACCCTAACGGAAACATAACACTGACCCTAACCCTAAAGCTAACGCAAACCTAACCCTAAATCCTAACCCTAACCCTAACCTCTGCCTAACACTAATTCTAAACTAAACTTAACCCTAACCCTAAACCCTAACACTAACACTAACCCTAACCATAGCCCTAACAAAACCTAACCCTAAACCTAACCCTAACCCTAAACCTAACCCTAACCCTAAACCTAACGCAAACCTAACCGTAACCCTAACCCCAACCCTAACCCTAACCATAAAACCCTAATGCTAACCCTATCCCGATCCCTAACACTAATCCTAAAACTTATCCCTAACCCTAACCTTAACCCTAACCCTAACCATAACGCAAACCTAACCCTAACCCTACCCTAACCCTAACCATAACCTTAACCCTAACCCTAACTCTAACGCAACCTAACCCTAACCCTAACCATAACCATAACCCTAACCCTAACCCTAACCATAACCTAACAATAAACCAATCCAAAACTCTAGCCCTAACCCTAACCCTAACCCTAAGCTAAACCTAACCAAAATCCTAACCATAACCTAACCCTAACCATAACCCTAAACCTAACACAAACCTAAACCTAACCCTAACCCTAAACCAAACCGTAACCCTAACCCTAAACCATAGCCGTATCCCTAACCCTAAATCTAACCGTAACCCTAACCGTAACACAAACCTAAACCTAACCCTAACCCTAACGATAACCCTAAAACTAACTCTAACGCAAACCTAACACTAACCCTCAACCTAAAGCTAACCCTAACTTTAAAATTAACGTTAACCCTAACGTAACGCAAACGTAAACCTAACCCTAACTCTAACACTTACCCTAACCCTAAACCCTAACCCTAACCCTAAACCTAACCCTAACCTTAACCCTAAACCTAACTCTAACCCTAACGCAAACCTAATCGTAACCCAAAACCTAACCCTAACACTAAACTTAAACCTAACCTTAAACCTAACCTTAACGAAAAACTAACCCTAACCTTAACCCTAACCGAAAAAGAAACGCAAACCTAACCCTAACGCTAACCCTAACCCTAACGCAAACCAAACCTAACCCTAACGCTAACCCTAAACCTAAAGCAAACCTAAGCCTAAATCCTAAACCAAACCCTAACCCTAACCCTAACCCTAAGGCTAACCTAACCCTAACCCTAACCCTAACCCTAACCCTAACCCTAACCCTATATCTAACACTAACACTAACCCTAACGCAACCCTAACCCTAACCATAACCCGTACCCTAACCCTAACCCTAACGCAAACCTAACCCTAACCCTAACCCTCACACTAAACCTAAACCTAACCCTAACCCTAACCCTAACCCTAACGCAAACCTAACCCTAACGCTAACCATAACAATAACCCTAAACCTAACCCTAAACCTAACGCAAACAAATTCCTAATCCTAAAGCTAACACTTACCCTAAACCTAACCCTAAACCTAACCCTAAAGCAATCCTATCCCTAACCCCAACCCTAACCCTTACCTACCCCTAACCCTAACCCTAATCATCACTCTAAACCTAACCCTAAACCTAACCCTAACGCAAACCTACACCTAACCCTAAACCTAACCATAACCCTAACCCTAAACCTAACCCTAACCCAAACCCTAAACCCTAACCCTTAAGCTAACACTAACCTTAAAACTAACCCTAATCATAAAACGCTAACGCTAACCTAAAACTAACCCTAACCAAAACACTAACCCCTAACCCTAACAATAACCCTAACCTTAACCCTAACGCAAACCTAACACTAACGCTAACTCTAACCCTAACCCAAACCCTAACCATAACGCTAACGCAAATATAACCATAAACATAACCATAACCATAACCCAAACCTAAACCTAACCCTAACCCTAACAGTAACGCAAACATAACCCTAAACCTAACCCCAACACTAACCCTAAACCTAAGCTAATGCAAGCCTAAACCGAACGCTAACCCTAACCCTAAACCTACCCCTAACCTAACCCTAACTTAAACCTAACCCTAACACTAACCCTAAGCTTAAACCCTAACCCTAAAGCTAACACTAACCCTAACCCTAACTCTAACCCTAACACTAACGCTAACGCAAACGTAACCCTAACACTAACCCTAACGCAAACCAAACCCTAACACTAACCCTAACGCAGACCTAACCCTAATCCTAACCATAAACCTAGCCCTAGCCATAACTCTAACCATAACCCTAACCCTAACGCAAACCTAACCCTAACCCTAAACCTAAACCTAACCCTAACGCAATTCTAACCCTAATCCTAACCCTAACCCTATCGCAATCCTAACCCTAAACCTAACCCTAAAACTAACCCTAACCCGAACCCTAACCGTAACCCTAACCCTAACCCTAACGGAAACCTAACCCTAACCCTAACCCTAACCCTAACCCTAACCCTAACCCTAACCATAACCCTAACCCTAACCCGAACATAACCCTAACCCTAACCCTAACGCAAACTTAACCCTAATCCTAACCCTATCGCAAACCTAACCCTAACCCTATCACTAACCCTAACCTAACCCTAACGCAAACCTAACCCTAACCCTAACCCTAACCCTAACCCTAACACTAACTCTAAACCTAACTCTAAACCAAACCCTAACGCAAACCTAACCCTAAAATTATCCCTAACCCTAACACAAACCCAAAACCCTAACCCTAAAGCTAACCCTAACCCTAACCCTAACCCTAACCCTAATCATAAAACCCTAATGCAAACCCTAACACTAACCCTAACCAAAACCCTAAACCCTAACCCTAACCATAACCCTAACCCTAACCCTAACGCATACCTAACCCTAACCCTAACCCTAACACTCACCCTACCCTAACCCTAACCATAAACCTAACCCTTACCATAACCGTAACGCAAACTTAACCCTAACCCTTACCCTATCCCTATGGCTAACGCAAATCTAACCCTAAATTTAACACTAACCCTAAACCTAAAACTAACCCTAACCATAACCCTAACGCAACCTAAACTTAACGCTAATCCTAGCCATAACCCTAACCATAAACCTAACCATGAAAGACTAACGCTAACCCTAACCCTAACCCTAACCCTAACCATGAAACCCTAACGCTAACCCTAACCATAACCGTAACCCTAAACCTAAACCCTAACCCTAACTCTAACCTTATCACTAATCCTAACGCAATCGTAACACTTACCCTAACACTAACCCTATCGCTAACGCAAACCTAAACCTAACCGTAACTCTAACGCTAACGCAAACCTAACACTAACCCTAAACCTAACCCTAACCTTAACGCAAACCTAACCCTAACCCTAACCCTAACCTTAACGCAAACCTAACCCTAACCCTAAACCTAACACTATCCCTAAACCTAACGCTAACGCAAACCTAACCCTAACCCTAACCCTAACCCTAACCCTAACCCTAACCTTAAACCCTAACCATAAAGCTAACTGTAACCTAACGTTAACCCTAACCATGAAACCCTAACGATAACCCTAACCCTAACCTAACCCTAAACCTAAACCCTAAACCTAACTCTAACCATAACACTTACCCTAACGCAAGCATAACCCAAACCGTAACCCTAACCCTATCCCTAACGCAAACATAACCATAACAATAACCCTAACGCAAACCTAACCCTAACCCTAACCCTAACCCTAACTCTAACCCTAAACATAACCCAAACGCAAACCTAACCCTAACCCTAACCCTAACCCTAACCCTAACCCTAACCCTAACGCAAATCTTACCCTAACCCTAACCCAAAACGTAACCCTAACCCTAACCTAACCCTAACCCTAAAATTAACCTAACCCTAACCCTAACGCAAATCTAACCCTGTACTTAAATCTAACCCTAACCCTATCCCTAATCCTAACCCTAACGCAAACATAACACTAACCCTAACCCTAATCCTAACCCTAAAACTAACCCTAAACATAAACTTAACGCAAACTTAACAAAAACCCTAACCCTAAAACTAAATCTAACCCTAACTCGAAACTAACCCTAACCCTAAACCTAAAGCAAACCTAACCCTAATCCTAACCTTATCACAAACCTAACCCTACCCATAAACCTAACACAAACCCTAAACCTAACGCAAACCTGAACCTAAACCTAACCCTAACCCTATTACTAACCCTAACCTTAACCTAACCTAAACCTAACCCTAACCCAAACCCTATCACTAACACTAATGCAAAGCTAAACCTAACCCTAAATCTAATCCTAACCCTAACCCTAACCGTAACCCTAACCCAAACCCAATCCCTAAACCCTAACCCTTAATCTAACCCTAACCCTATCCCTAACCTTAATCATAAAACCCTAACGGTAACCCTAACACTAACCTTAACCAAAATCCTAAGCCCTAACCCTAACCATAAACCTAACCCTAACCCTAACGCATACCTAACCCTAACCCTAACCCTATGGCTAACGCAAATCTAACCCTAAACTTAAATCTAACCTTAAACCTAACACTAGCCCTAACCATAACCCTAACGCAAAGCTAAACATAACGCTAAACCTTACCCTAACACTAACCCTAACCATGAAACCCTAACGATATCCATAACCCTAACCCTAACCCTAAACCTAACCCTAACCCTAACCCTATCCCTAACGCAAACGTAAGCCTAACCCAAAGCATAACGCAAACCTAACACTAACCCTAAACCTAACCCTAACCCTAACCCAAACCTTACCCTAACACTAACCCTAACTCTAACGCAAACCTAAACCTAACCCTAACCCTAAAACTAACACTAACCCTAACCTTAACGCAAACCTAAACATAACCATAACCATAACCATAACCCTACACCTAAACCTAACCCTAACCCTAACCCTAACGCAAACCTAAACCTAACCCTAACCCTAACCTTAACACTAACCCTAACCCTAAACCTAACGCTAACGCAAACCTAACCCTAACGCTAACCCTAATCCTAAACCTAACCCTAAACTAACCATAACTTAAACTTAACCCTAACCCTAACAATAACCTTAAACCCTAACTCTAAAGCTAACCCTAACCCTACACCCTCACCCTTACCATGAAACCCTAACGCTAATCCTAACCCTAACACTAACCCTAAACATAAACCCTAACCCTAATTCTAAACCTAACACTAACCCTAACGCAAACGTAACCCTAACCCTAACACTAACCCTAACCGTAACCCTAACCGTAACTCGAACCTAACCCTAACCCTAACCCTAACGCAAACCTAACCCTAAACCTAACCCTAACCATAAACCTAACCCAAACCCTATCCCTAACGAAAACCTGACCCTAACCCTAACCCTAACCTATACCTAACCCTTACCATAACCCTAACGCATATCTATCCCTAGCCTTAATTCTAACCCTAAACCTAACCCTAATCCTAAACATAACCCTAACGCAAACCTCAGCCTAACGCTAACCCTAACCCTAGCCCTAACCCTAACCATAAGCCAATCTCTAAACCCTAACCCTATAGCTAACCCTAACCCTAAACCTAACCCTAATCATAAAACCCTAACGCTAACCCTAACACTAACCCTAACCAAAACCCAAAACCCTATCCCTAACCATAACCCTAACGCTAACCCTAACGCAAACCTAACCCTAAACCTAACCCTTAACATAACCCTAACGCATATCTATCCCTAACCTTAATTCTAACCCTAACCCTAACCCTAATCCTAAACATAACCCTAAGGCAAAACTCAGCCTAACGCTAACCCTAACCCTAGCCCTAACTCTAACCCTAACGCAAACCTAACCCTAACCCTAAACCTAACCCTAAACCTAACCTAACGGAAATCTAACCCTAACCTTAACTCTAACCCTAACCCTAACCCTAACGCTAACCGTAACGCAACCCTAACCATAACCATAACCATAACCATAACCCTAAACCTAAACCTAACCCTAACCCTAACCCTAACGCAAACCTAACCCTAACCCTAACCCTAACCCTAACCCTAACCCTAACCCTAACCCTAACCTTAACCCAAAACCTAACGGTAACGCAAACCTAAACCTAACCCTAAACCTAACCCTAACCCTAAACGTAACCCTAAAGCAAACCTAACCCTAATCCTAACCCTAAACTTAAAACCTAACCCTAAAGCTAACCATAACCCTAACCCTAACCCTAAACCTAAACCCTAACCCTTACTCTAACCATAACACTATCCCCAACCCAAACGTAACGCTAACCGTAACCCTAACCCTATCCCTAACGAAAACCTAACCCTCACACTAACCCTAACGCAAACTAACCCTAACCCTCAACCTAACCCTAACTCTAAATCTAACTCTAACCCTAACCCTAACCCTAACGCAAACCTAACCCTAACCCTAACCCGAACCCTAACCCTAACACTAACGCAAACCTAACCCTAACCCTAACCCTAACCATAACCATAACCCTAAACCTAACCCTAACCCTAACCCTAACCGTAACGCACACTTAACCCTAACCCTACTCCTAACCATAATCCTAAACCTAACCTTAACGCAAACCTATCCCTAACCCTAACCCTATCCCTAACGCAAACCTAACCCTAAGCCTAATCCTAACCATAACCCTAATCCTAACTCTAACCCTAACCCTAACCCTAACGCAAACTTAACCCTAACCCTAACCCGAACCCTAAACCCAACCCTAACGTAAACCTAACCCTAACCGTAACACTAACCTTAAACTCTAACCCTAAAGCTAACCCTAACCCTAACCATAACCCTAATCGTGAAACCCTAACGCTAATCCTAACCCTAAACCTAACCCTAAACATAAACCCTAACCCTAATTCTAAACCTAACACTAACCCTAACGCAAAGGTAACCCTAAGCCTAACACTAACCCTAACCCTAACCCTAAACCTAACCCTAACCTAACCCTAACCCTAAACCTACCCCTAACCCTAATCCTAACCCTAACCATAAACCCTATCCCTAACCCTACACTAAGCCTAATCCTATCCCTAAACCTAACCCCAACACTAACCCTAACCCTAACCACTGACCCCTAAAACTAACCCTAACCCTAACACTAACACTAACCCTAACCCTAACACAAACCCTAACCCTAACACTAAACCTAACCCTAAGCCTAACCCTAACCCTAACCCTAAACCCTAACCCTAAACCCTAACCCTAAATCTAAACCTAACTTTAACCCTATCCATAAACCCTAACTCTAACTTTAACCTTAACCCTAACCCTAACCCTAACCTTTACCTTAACCCTAACCCTAAACCTAACCCTACACTGAACCCTAACCCTAACACTAACCCTAACCATAAACCCTAACCCTAACACTAACCCTAACCCTAAACCCTAACCCTAACACTAACCCTAACCCTAATCCTAACCCCTAAACCCTAAACCTAACCCTAAAACCTAACCCTAAACCTAACTGTAACCCTAACGCTAACCCTAACCCTAAACCTATCCCTAACGGAAACCTAACCCTCACACTAACGCTAACGCAAACCTAGTCCTAACCCTAAACCTAACCCTAACTCTAAATCTAACCCTAACCCTAACCCTAACCGTAACGCACACCTAACCCTAACCTTAACCCTAACCCTAACCATAACCCTAAACCTAACCTTAACGCAAACCTATCCCTAAACCTAACCCTATCCCCTACGCAATCCTAACCCTAACGCTAACCCTAACGCAAACCTAACCCTAAGCCTAACCCTAACCCTAACCCTAATCCTATCTCTAACCCAAACCTAACCCTAACGCAAACCTAACCCTAACCCTAACCCTAACCCTAACGCAAACCTAACCCTAACCCTAACCCTAACCCTAAACCTAACACTAACCTTAACGCAAACCTAACCCTAACCCTAACCCTCACCCTGAACCTAATGCTAACGCAAACCTAACACTTTCCCTAACCCTAACCCTAAACCTAACCCTAAACGTAACCCTAAAGCAAACTAACCCTAACCCTAACCCTAACACTAAACCTAAACCCTAAATCTTTCTCTAATCCTAACAATAACCCTAACGCAAACTTAACGCTAACCCTAACCCTAACACTATGCCTAACGCAAACCTAACCCTAACACTAACTGTAACGCAAACCTAACCCTAACCCTAACCCTAACCCTAACCCTAAATCTAAACCTAACCCTAACCCTAACCCTAACGCAAACCTAACCCTAACCCTAACTCTAACCCTAACACTAACGCAAATCTAACCCTAACCTCAACTCTAAACATAACCCTAACCCTAACTCTAAACCTAACCCTAAACCTAACCCTAACGCAAACCTAAACATAACCATAACCCTAATCCTAAAACTAACGCAAACATAAACCTAACCATAAACCTAACCCTAACCCTAACCCTTACCCTAACCAAACCCTAAAACCTAACCTGAAATCTAACCCTAACCCTAACCCTAACACAAACCTAACCCTAACCCTAACCCGAACCCTAAACCCAACCCTAAAGCAAACCTAATCCTAAGCGTAACACTAACCATAACCCTAACCATAAACCTAAATTTAACCCTAACGTTAACACTAACACACATCTAACCCTAACCCTAACCCTAACCCTAAACCGAACCGAACCCTAACCCTAACCCTAACGCACACCTAACCCTAATCCTAACACTATCGCACACCTAACCCTAACCATAAACCTAACCCAAACCCTAACCCTAATGCAAACCTAACCATAACCCTAACCCTAACCCTACCTCTAAACCTAACCCTAAACCTAAGCCTAACGCAAACCTAACCCTATTCCTAACCGTAACCCTAACCTTAACCCTAACACTAACGCAAACCTAAACCTAACTCTAAACCTAAACCTAACCCTAATCCTAACCCTAACCCAAACCATAAACCCTAACCCTAAAAATAACACTAACATTAACCCTAACCCTAATCAAAAAAACCTAACGCTAACCCTAACACTTACACTAACCAAACCCTATCCCCTAACCCTAACCCTAACCCTAACCTTAACCCTAACCCTAAACTTAACCCTTAGCATAACCCTGACGCAAACATAACCCTAACCCTAACCCTAACCCTAACCCTAACCCTAACCATGAAACCCTAATGCTAACCCTAACCCTAACCCTAAACCTAAATCTAACACCTAACCCTAACTCTAACCCTAACACTAACCCTAACGCAAACCTAACCCTAACCCTAACCCTAAATCTAACCCTTACCAAAACCCTAACGCAAACCTCACCCTAACCCTAACCGAAACCCTAGCCATAAACCTAACCCTAACCCTAACCTTAACGCAAACCTAACCTTAAACCTAAACCTAACCCTAACCATAACCCTAAAAGCAACCTTAATGCCAATCTAACCCTAACCCTAACCCTAACAATAAACCTAACGCAAAACTAACCCTAACCATAAATCAAACCCTAACCTTAAACCTAACCCTTACCATAACCCTAACGCAAACGTAACCCTATCCCTAACTCTAACCCTAACGCAAATCTAACCCTAAACTTTACTCTAACCCTAACCCTAACCCTAACCTTAACCCTAATGCAAACGTAAAGCTAAGGCTAACCCTAACCCTAAACCTAACCCTAACCCTAACCCTAACCCTAACCCTAACGCAAATCTAACCATAACCCTAACCCTAACCCAAACACAAACCTAACCCTAACCCTAACCCTAACCCTAACCCTAACCTTATCGCAAGCCTAACCCTACCGTAACCCTAACCCTAACCCTAACCGTAATTCTAAACCTAAACCTAACAGTATCCTGAACCCTAACGCTAACATTTACCCTAAACCTAACCATAACCCTAACCCTAACCCTAATCCTAACCCTAACAATAACCGCTAACCCTAACCCTAACCCTAACCCTAACCCTAACTCTAAACCAAACCCTAAACCTAACCCTTACGCAAACCTAACCATAACCCTAACCCTAATCCTAAAACTAACGCAAACATAACCCTAACCATAAACCTAACCCTAACCCTAACCCTAACCCTGACCAAACCCTAAAACCTAACCCTAAAGCTAACCCTAACCCTAACCCTAACCCTAATCATAAAACCCTAACGCAAACCCTAACACTAACCCTAACCAAAACCAAAAACCCTATCCCTAACCATAACCCTAACCCTAACCCTAACGCAAACCTAACCCTATCCCTAACACTAACCTAAACATAACCCTTACCATAACCCTAACGCATATCTAACCCTAACCTGAACTCTAACCCTAACCCAAACCCTAACCCTAAACATAACAATAACGCAAACCTCAGCCTAACGCTAACCCTAACCCTAGCCGTAACACTAACCCTTACGCAAACCTAACGCACACCTAACCCTAACCCAAACCCTAAACATAATCCTAAACCTAATATTAACGCAAACCTATCCCTAACCCTTACCCTGTCCCTAACGCAAACCTAACCCTAACGCCAACCCTAACGCAAACCTAACCCTAACTCTAACCCTAACCCTAATCCTAACCATAACTCTAATCCTAAACCTAACCCTAACGCAAACCTAACCTTAACCCTAACCCTAACCCTAACGCAAACCTAACCCTAACCCTAACCCTAACCATAACCTTAACGCAAACCTAACCATAACCCTAACCGTAACCCTAACCCTAACCCTAAGCCTAACATTAAACCCTAACAGTAACCCTAACCCTAAACCTAAACCCTAACCCTTACTCTAATCCTAACAATAACCCTAACGCAAACGTAACGCTAACCCTAACCCTAACCTTATCCCTAACGCAAACCTAACCCTAACACTAACTCTAACGCTACCTAACCCTAACCCTAACCTTAACCCTAACCCGAACAATTACCCGAACGTAACCCTAACCCTAACCATAAACCTAAACTTAACCTTAACGCAAACCTATCCCTAACCCTAACCCTAAGCCTAAACCTAACCCTAACACAGACCTAACCGTAACCGTAACCCAAACGCAAACCTAACACTAACCCTAACATTAACCCAAACCCTAACCCTAACCCTAACGCAAACCTAAAGTTAACCCTAAACCTAACCCTAAATCTAACCCTAATCCTAACCCTAACCCTAACGCAAACCTATCCCAAAACCTAACCCTGAGCATAACTCTAACCCTAACCCTACCTAACCCTACCCCTAACCCTAACGCAAACCTAACGCTAACCTTAACCCTAACCCTAGCCCTAAACCTAACCCTAACCCTAATCCTAACGCTAACCTAACCCTAACACTAACCCTAACGAAAACCTAACACTAACACTAACCCTAACCCTAAACTTAACCCTAACCCTAACATTAACCCTAACCCTAACCCTAACGCAAACCTAACCCTAACCCTAACCCTAACCCTAACCATAACTCTAACGGAAACCTAACCCTAACCCTAACCCTAACCCTAACCCTAACCCTATCGCAAATTTAACCCTAACCCTAACCCTAACCCTAACGCAAACTTAACCCTAACCCTAACCCTAACCCTAACCATAACCCTAAACTTAACCTTAACGCAAACCTAATCCTAACCCGAACCCTAAGCCTAAACCTAACACTAACACAAACCTAACCGAAACCCTAACCCTAAACCTAACAATAACCATAACCCTAGCGCAAACCTAAACTTAACCCTAACACTATCCCTAACCCTAAACCTAACCCTAAACCTAACCCTAACCTTAAAGGATACCTTTCCCTAAACCTAACCCTAACCCTAAATCTAACCCTAACCCTACACCTAACCCTAACCCTAACCCTAACGCAAACCTAACGCTAACCCTAACCCTAACCCTAGCCGTAAAACTAACCCTAACCCTAATCCTAACTCACCTAACCCTAACACTAACCCTAACGAAAACCTAACCCTAACGCTAACCCTAACCCTAACCTTAAACCTAACCCTAACACTAACCCTAATCCTAACCCTAACGCAAACCTAACCCTAACCCTAATCCTAACCTAACCCTAACTCTAACGCAAACCTAACCTCAACCCTTACCCTAACGGAAACCTAACCCTAACCCTAACCCTAACCCTAACTCTAACGCATACCTAAACCTAACACTAACCCTAACACTAACCCTAACCCTAACCCTAAGGCAACCCTAACCCTAAACATAACCCTAACACTAACACAAAGCTAACCCTAACACTAACCCTAACCCTAACCCTATCCCTAACCCTAACGAAACCTAACCTTAACCCTAACCCTAACCCTAACCCTAAACCTAACCCTAACCGTAACACTAACGCAAAACTATCCCTAAACCTAACCCTAACACTGACCCTATCCCTAACCCTAACGCAAACCTAACCTTAATCCTAACCCGAACCCTAACACTAACGCTAACCCTAAGCCTAAACCTAGCCCTAAAACTAACTCTAACACTAAACCTAATGCAAACCTAACCCTAATGTAACCACAATGAAAACCTAACACTAACAATAACCCTAACCCTAACCTTAACCCTAACCCTAACACTAACCCTAACCCTAACCCTAACGCAAAACTAACCCTAACTTTAACCCTAACCCTAACCCTAATTCTAACCCTAACGCAAACCTAACCCTAAACCTAATCATAACCCTAACCCTAACCGTAAGGCAAACCTCAACCTAAACCTAAACCTAACCCTACCCCTAACCATAACCCGAACCTAACCCTAACCCAAACCCTAACGCAAACCTAACCCTAATCCTAAACCATCGCAAACCTAACCCTAACCATAAACCTAACCCTAACCCTAACCCTAACGCAAACCTAAACCTTACCCCAAAACCTAAACCTACTCCAAACCTAACCCTAAACCTAACCCCAACCCTAACCCTAACCCTAACCCTAACGCAATCCTAACCCTAACACTAACCAAAACCCTAACCCTAAATGTAACCCTAACGCAAACCTAACCCTAAACTTTACCCTAACACTAACCCTAACCCTAACCCTAAACCTAACCCTAACCCTAACCCTAACACAAACCTAACCCTAAACCTAATCCTAACCCTAACCCTAACCCTAAACCTAACCTTATTGAAAACCAAACCCTAACCCTAACCCTAACCCTAACCCTAACCCTAACCATAACTCTAACGCAAATGGAAACTTAACACCAACCCTAACACTAACCGTAACCCTAACCCTAACACAAACCTAACCCTAACCCTAACCCTTACCCTAACGCAAACCTAACCCCAACCCTAACCCTTACCATAACGCAAACCTAACCCTAACCCTAACCATAACCCTAACCCTAACCATAACCCTAAACTTATCCTTAACGCAAACCTAACCCTAACCCTAACCCTAACCCAACCCTATACCTAACCCTAACACAAACCTAACCGTAACCCTAACACTAAACCTAACCCTAACCCTAACCCTAACGCAAACCTAACCTTAACACTAACCTTAACCCTAACCCTAAACCTAACCCTAACCCTAACCCTAACCCTAACCCTAAAGGAAACCTATCCCTAAACCTAACCCTAACCCTAACTGTACCCTGACCCTACACCTAACCCTAACCCTAACCCTAACTCAAACCTAACGCTAACCCTAACCCTAATCCTAGCCCTAAACCTAACCCTAACCCTAATCCTAACGCAAACCTCACCCCAACACTAACCCTAATGAAAACCTAACCCTAACACTAACCATAACTCTAACCTTAACCCTAACCCTAACACTAACCCTAACACTAACCCTAATGAAAACCTAACCCTAACCCTATCCCGAACCTAACCGTAACTCTAACACTAACGCAAACCTAACCCTAACCCTAACACTAACCCTAAACCTAAACCTAACCCTAACCCTAACCCTAACCCTAACCATAACCATAACGCAAACCTAACACTTAACCTAACCATAACCCTAACCCTAATCCTAAACCTAACCCTAACCCTAACACTAAAGCAACACTAAATTATCCTAAACTTAACCCTACCCGAAACCTAACCCTAATCCTAACCCTAACCCTAAAGAAAACCTATGTCTAACCTAACCCTAATCATAACTCTAACCATAACCGTACACCTAACCGTAACACTAACCCTAACGCAAACCTAACGCTAACCCAAACCCTAACCCTAGCCCTAAACCTAACCCTAACCCTAATCCTAACGCAAACCTAACCCTAAGACAAACCCTAATGAAAACCTAACCCTAACACTAAACCTAACCCTAAACTTAACCCTAACCCTAACCCTAACCCTAACCCTAACGCAAACTTAACCCTAACCCTAACATTAACCCTAACCCTAACCCTAACGAAAACCTAACTCTAACCCTAAACATAACCCTAAGCCTAACCCTAACACTAACCCTAACTCTACCGCAAACCTAAACCTAACACTTATCCTAACACTAACCATAACCCTAACCCTAACCATAACGCAAACCTAACCCGAACCCTAACCTTAATCCTAACGCAAACCCTACCCTAATCCTAACCCTAACCCTAAACATAATCCTAAACTTAACCTTAAATCAAACATAACCGTAACCCTAACCCTAACACTAACCCTTACCCAAGCGCAAAGATAAACTTAACCCTAACCCTAACCCTAACCATAATACTAACCCGAATCCTAACCCTATCGCAAACCTATACCTAAACCTAATCATAACCCTAACTGTATCCCTAACCCAAACCCTAAACCTAACCAAACCTAACGCTAACCCTACCCTAACCCTAGACCTAAACCTAACCCTAACCCTAACCCTAACCGTAGCGCTAAACCTAACCCTAACCCTAACACTAACATTAACCATAACCCTAACGGAAACCTAACCCTAACTCTAACCCTAACCCTAACCCTAACCCTAACGCAAACCTAACCCTAACCCTAACCCTAAACCTAACCCTAATCCTAACGCAAATCTAACCCTAAAACTAACCCTAACAAAAACCTAACACTAACATTAACCCTAACCATAACATTAACCCTAACGCTAACACTAACCCTAACCCTAACCCTAACGCATACCTAACCCTAACCCTAACCCTAACCCTAACCTTAACCCTAACTCTAATGAAAATTAAACCTAACACTAGCCCTAACACTAACCCTAACCCTAACCCTAAGGCAACCCTAACCCTAACCCTAACCCTAACCCTAAACCTAACGCAAACCTAACCCTAACACTAAACCTAACCCTAACCATATCCCTAACCCTAACGCAAAAATAAACTTAACCCTAACCCTAACACTAACCCTAAACCTAACCCTAACCCTAACCCTAATACTAACTCTAACCCTAAACGCAAACCTAACCCTAACCCTAATCATAACCCTAACCCTAACACTAACGCAAACCTAACCCTAACCCTAACCCTAACCCTAACCCAAACCTAACCCGAACCATAACCCGACCCTAATCCTAACCCTGCCCTATCGCTAATCTAACCCTAATCTTAACCCTATCGCAAACCTAACCCTAACCATAAACCTAAGCGTAAACCTAACTCTAAACCTAACTCTAAACCTAACCCTAACCCTAACCCTAACCCTAACGCAAACCTAACACTAACCCTACCCCTAACCCTAACCCTAACCATAACCATAACCCTATAATTAACTTAACGCAAACCTAACCCTAAACCTAACCCTAACCCTAACCCTAACTCTACCGCAAAACTAAACCTAACACTTACCCTAACACTAAACATAACCCTAACCCTAACCCTAAAGCAAAGCTAACCCGAACCCTTACCCTAATCCTAACGCAAACCCTACCCTAATCCTAACCCTAACCCTAAACATAATCCTAAACTTAACCTTAAATGAAACATAACCGTAAACCTAACCCTAACACTAACCCTAACCCAAGCGCAAAGCTAAACTTAACCCTAATCCTAACCCTAACACTAACACGAACCCTAACCCTATCGCAAACCTATACCTAAACCTAATCCTAACCCTAACTGTATCCCTAACCCAAACCCTAAACCTAACCAAACCTAACGCTAACCCTACCCTAACCCTAGACCTAAACCTAACCCTAACCCTAACCCTAACCGTAGCGCTAACCCTAACCCTAACCCTAGCCCTAACGCAAACCTAACCCTAACCCTAACCCTAAACCTAACCCTAATCCTAACGCAAACCTAACCCTAACACTAACCCTAACGAAAACCTAACACTAACACTAACCCTAACCTTAACCTTAACCCTAACCCTAACACTAACCCTAACCCTAAACCTAACGCATACCTAACCCTAACCCTAACCATAACCCTAACCTTAACCCTAAAGCAAACCTAACCCTAACCCTAACCCTAACCCTAACCCTAACCCTAACTCTAATGAAAATTAAACCTAACACTAACCATAACACTAACCCTAACCCTAAGGCAACCCTAACCCTAACCCTAACGCTAACCCTAAACCTAACGCAAACCTAACCCTAACACTAACCCTAACCCTAACCCTATCCCTAACCCTAACGCAAAAATAAACTTAACCCTAACCCTAACACTAACCCTAAACCTAACCCTAACCCTAACGCTAATACTAACTCTAACCCTAAACGCAAACCTAACCCTAAACCTAATCACAACCCTAACCCTAACACTAACGGAAACCTAACCCTAACCCTAACCCTAACCCGAACCCTAACCCTAACCCGAACCATAAACCGAACCTAATCCTAACCCTACCCTATCGCTAATCTAACCCTAATCCTAACCCTATCACAAACCTAACCCTAACCATAAACCTAAGCCTAACCCTAACTCTAAACCTAACTCTAAACCTAACCCTAACGCAAACTTAAGCCTAACCCTAACCCTAACCCTAACCCTAACCCCAGTCCTAACGCACCTAACCCTAACCCTATCCCTATCCCTAACCCTCACCCTAAACCTAAGGCAAACCTAACCCTAACACTATCCCTAACCCTGAACCTAAACCTAACCCTAACCCTAACCATAACGCAAACCTAACACTAACCCTATCCCTAACCCTAACCCTAACCCTAACCGTAACCCTAACACTAACGAAAACCTAGACCTAACAATAACCCTAACACTAACCCTAACCCTAACCTTAAGGAAACCCAAACCCTAAGCCTAACCCTATCCCTAACGCAAACCTAACCCTAACACTAACCCTGACCCTAACACTATCCCTAACCCTAACCAAACCTAACCTTAACCCTAACCCTAACCCTAACCCTAACCCTAAACCTAACCCTAACTCTAATGCAAACCTATCCCTAAACCTAACCCTAACCCTAACCCTATCCCTAACCATAACGCAAACCTAACCTTACCCTAACCCAAATCCTAACGCAAACCTAACCCTAATACTGACCATAACAAAAACCTAACACTAACACTAAACCTAACCCTAAACTTAACCCTAACCCTAACACTAACCCTAACTTTAACCGTAACACAAACTTAACCCTAACCATAACACTAACTCTAATCCTAAACGAAAACTTAACCCTAACCCTAAACCTAACCCTAACCATAACCCGAACCTAAACCTAACCCCACCCTAACGCTAATCTAACCCTAATCCTAACCCTATTGCAAACCTAACCCTAACCATAAACCTAACCCTAACCCTAACCCTAACGCAAACCTAACCCTAACCCTTACCCTAACCCTAAGTATAAACCTAACCCTAACCCTAGCCCTAACGCAAACCTAACCTTAACACTATCCCTATCCCTAACACTCACCCAAACGTTAACGCAAACCTAACCCTAAACCTAACCCTAACCCTAACCCTAACCCTACACTGAACCCTAACCCTAACCCTAACCCTATCGAAAAGCTAACCCAAACCATAACCCTAAGCATAACCCTAACCCTGACCCTAACGCAAACGTAACGCTAACCCTAACCCTAACCCTAACCATAACCCTAAACTTAACCTTAACGCAAACCTAACCCTAACCCTAACCCTAAGCCTAAACCTAACCCTAACACAAACCTAACCGTAAACCTAACCCTAAACCTAACCGTAACCCTAAACCTAGCGCAAACCTAACCTTAACCCTAAACCTATCCCTAACCCTAAACCTAACGCTAACCCTAACCCTATCCACAAAGGAAACCTACCCCTAAACCTAACCCTAACCCTAACTCTAACCCTAACCCTACACCTAACCCTAACCCTAACACTAACGCAAACCTAACGCTAACCCTATCCCTAACCCTAGCCGTAAAACTAACCCTAATCCTAATCCTAACGCACCTAAACCTAACACTAACCCTAACGAAAACCTAACCCTAACGCTAACCCTAAACCTAACCTTAACCCTAACGATAACACTAACCCTAACCCTAACCCTAACGCAAACCTAACCCTAACCCTAATCCGAACCTAAACCTAACCCTAACCCTAAACTTAACCCTTCTCTAAACCTAATCCTAAACCTAACCCTAACGCAGACCTAACCCTAAACCTAACCCTAACCCTAAACCTAACTCTAACCCTAGCCCTAACGCAATCCTAACCCTAACCCTAAACCTAACCCTAACCCTAACCCTAACCATAACCCTAACCCTAACGCAAACCACACCCTAAACCTAACCCTAACCCTAACCCTAATGCAAACCTAAACCTAACCCTAACCCTAATCCTAACGCAAACATAACCCTAACCCTAGCCATAACCCTAGTCTTAACCTTAACGCAAACCTAACCCTAACCCTAACACTAACACTAACCCAAACGCAAACCTAACCTTAACCCTAACCCTAACCCAACCCTAAAACTAAACCCAACCCTAACCCTAACCCTAACACTAACCCAATCTGACTCTAACCCTAACCCTAACCCTAGACCTAAACTTAAACTTAACCCTAATCCTAACGCAAACCTAACCCTAACCCTAACCCTAACACAAACTTAACCCTAACCTAACCCTAACCCTAACTCTAACCCTAACCCTACACCTAACCCTAACCATAATCCTAATGGAAATTTAATGCTAACCCTAAACCTAACCCTAGCCCTAAACATAACCCTAACCCTAATCCTAATGCAAACCTAACCCTAACCCTAACCTTAACCCTAACCCTAACCATATCGCAAACCTATCCCTAAACCTAAACCTAACCCTAACTCTAATCCTAACCCTAACCCTAACCCTAACGCAAAACTAACGCTAACTCTAACCCTAACCCTAGACCTAAACCTAACCCTAACCCTAATCCTAACGCAAACCTAACTCTAACACTAACCCTAACGAAAACCTAACCCTAATACTAAACCTAACCATAAACTTAACCCTAACCCTAACACTAACCCTAACCCTAACCCTAACGCAAACCTAACCCTAGCCCTAACCCTAACTATAACCTTAACCCTAACCCTAACCCTGACTCTAACCCTAACGCAAACCTAAACCTAACACTAACCATATCCCTAACACTAACGCTAACGCAAACCTAACCCTAACCTTCACCCTAACCCGAACCCGAACTCTAACCCGAACCTAACCCTAACCCTAACCCTAACGCAAACCTAACCCTAACCCTTACCATAACGCAAACCTAACCCTAATCCTAACCCTAACACTAACCCTAAATTTAACCCTAACGAAAACTTAACCCTAACCATAACCCTAACCCTAAATCTAACCCTAACGCAAACCTAACCCAGCCCTTACCATAACCCTAACCCTAACCCTAACGCAAACCTAACCCCAACCCTAACCCTAACCCTAACACGAACCTAACCCTAACCGTAACACTAACGCAAACCTAACCCAGCCCTTACCATAACCCTAACCCGAACCCTAACGCAAACCTAATCCCAACCCTAATCCTAACCCTAACCCGAACCTAACCCTAACAGTAACCCTAACGCAAACCTAAACCTAACCCTATGTCTCCCCAGCTCTAACGCAAACCTAAACCTAACACTATCCCTAACACTAACCCTAAACCTAACCCTAACGCAAACCTAACCTTAACACTAACCATAACCCTAACGCAAACCTAACCCTAAACCTAACCCTAACCCTAACCCTAATGCAAACCTAAACCTAACCCTAACCCTAATCCTAACGAAAACATAACCCTAACCCTAGCCATAACCCTAGTCTTAACCTTAACGCAAACCTAACCCTAACCATAACACTAACACTAACCCAAACGCAAACCTAACCTTAACCCGAACCCTAACCCTAACACTAACCCTAACGCAAACCTAACACTAACCCTAACCATATCCCTTACACTAACCCTAACGCAAACCTAACCCAAACCCTAACCCTAACCCGAACCCTAACCCGAACATAACCCTAACCCTAACCCTAACGCAAACCTAACCCTAACCCTTACCATAACGCAAACCTAACCCTAACCCTAACCCTAACACTAACCCTAACTTTAACCCTAACGAAAACTTAACCCTACCCTAACACTAACCCTAACTCTAACCCTAACGCAAACCTAACCCAGCCCTTACCATAACCCTAACCCTAACCCTAACGCAAACCTAACCCCAACCCTAACCCTAACCCTAACCCGAACCTAACACTAACCGTAACCCTAACGCAAACCTAACCCTAACCCTTACCCTAACGCAAACCTAACCCTAACCCTATCTCTACCCCAGCTCTAACGCAAACCTAAACCTAACACTATCCCTAACACTAACCCTAACCCTAACCCTAACGCAAACCTAACCTTAACACTAACCCTAACCCTAACGCAAACCTAACTCTAACCCTAACCCTAACCCTAACGCTAACCCTAACTCTAATCCTAACGCTAACCTAACCCTAACCATAATCCTAAACGTAACCCTAATGCAAACCTAAACCTAACCCTAACCCTAACCCAAACCATAACCCTAAACTTAAACTTAACGCAAACCTAACCCTAACCCTAAACCTAACCGTAACACTAATTATAACCCTAAACTTAACCTTAACGCAAACCTAACCCTAACCCTAACCCTAGCCCTAACACTAACCCTAACGCAAACCTATCCCTAACCATAACCCTAACCCTAACCCAAACGCAAAACTAACCCGAAACCTAACCCTAAACATAACCCTAACCCTAACTCTAACCCTAACGCAAACCTAACCCTAACCCTAACCATAACCCTAACCCTAACCCTAACGAATACCTAACTCTAACCCTAACCCTAACACAAACCACACCCTAACCCTTACCATAACGCAAACCTAACCATAAACGTAACCATAACCCTAACTCTAACGCAAACCTAAACCTAACCCTAACCCTAACATTAACCCTAACCCTAAACCTAACGAAAACCTAAACCTAACCCTAACCCTTAACCTAACTCTAACCCTAAGGCAAACCTAACCTTAACCCTAACCATAACCCTAACCCTAACCCTAACGCAAACCTAACCCTAACCCTAACCCTAACCCTACCCTTGACCATAACCCGAACCTAACCCTAACGCTAACCCTAACGTAAACCTAATCCTAACCCTAACCCTAACGCAAACCTAACCCTAACGCTAAACCTAACCCTACTCTAAACCTAACCCTAAACCTAACCCTAACTCAAACCTAACCCTAACCCTAACCCTAACCGTAACCCTAAACTTAATCCTAATCCTATCCCTAACGCTATTCTAACACTAACCCTAACTCTAACCCTAACCCTAACGCAAACCTAACCCTAAACCTAACCCTAAACCTAACCCTAACCCTAACCCTAACGCAAACCTAACCCTAATCCTAAACCTAATCCTAACGCAAACATAACCCTAAACCTAACCATAACCCTAACTCTAACGCAAACCTAAACCTAACACTAACCCTAACACTAACCCTAACCCTAACCCTTACGCAAACCTAACCTTAACCCTAACCCTAACTCTAACGCAAACCTAACCCTAACCCTAACCCTAACCCTAAACCTAACCTTAACGCAAACCTATCCCTAACATAAACCTAACCCTAACTCCAATACTAACCCTAACCCTAACCCTAACCCTAACGCAAAACTAACGCTTACTCTAACTCTAACCCTAGACCTAAACCTACCCCTAACCCTAATCCTAATGCAAACCTAACCCTATCACTAACCCTAACGAAAACCTAATCCTACCCCTAAACCTAACCCTAACCTTAAACCTAACCATAACACTAACCCTAACCCTAACCCTAACGCAAACCTAACCCTAACCCTAACCCTAACTCTAACCCTAACGCTAACCTAACCCTAACCCTGACCCTAACTCTAACCCTACCGCAAAACTAATCCTAACACTAACCATAACCCTAACGCAAACCCAAACGCAAACCTAACCCTAACCCTAACACTAACCCTAACCCTAACCGGAATAATAACCCGAACGTCACCCTAACCCTAAAACTAACGAAAACCTAACCCTATCCCTTACCATAACGCAAACATGACCCTATCAATATCCCTAACTCTAACCCTAACGCAAACCTAATCCTAAAACTAACCATAACCCTAACCCTAACGCAAACCTAACCCTAACCCTAACACTAACCCTAACCCTAACGCAAACCTAACCCTAATCCCAAACCTAATCCTAACGCAAACATAACCCTAACCCTAACCATAACCCTAACTCTAACGCAAACCTAAACCTAACACAAACCCTAACACTAACCCTAAACCTAACCCTTACGCAAACCTAACCTTAACCCTAACCCTAACTCTAACGCAAACCTAACCCTAACCCTAACCCTAACCCTAAACCTAACCTTAACGCAAACCTAACCCTAACCCTAACCCAAATCCTAACCATAACCCTAACTCTAATGCAAACCTAAACCTAACACTAACCCTAACATTAACCCTAACCCTAAAGCAAACCTAACCCTAACCCTAACCCTAATCCTAACGCAAACCTAAACCTAACCCTAACCCTAACCCTAACAATAACCCTAAACCTAACCTTAACACAAACCTAACCCTAACCCTAATCCTAACCCTAACCCAAACGAAACCTAACCTTAACCCTAACCCTAACCCTAACCCTATCGCAAACCTATCCCTAACATAAACCTAACCCTAACTCTAATACTAACCCTAACCCTAACCCTAACCCTAACGCAAAACTAACGCTTACTCTAAACCTAACCCTAGACCTAAACCTAACCCTAACCTTAAACCTAACCATAACACTAACCCTAACCCTAACCCTAACGCAAACCTAACCCTAACCCTAACCCTAACTCTAACCCTAACGCTAACCTAACCTTAACCATAACCATAACCCTAACAATAACCCTAACGCAAATCTAATCCTAAACCTAACCATAACCCGAACACTAACCGAACCTAACCCTAACCCTAACCCTAACGCAAACCTAACCCTAAACCTTACCATAATGCAAACCTAACACTAACCCTAACCATAACGCTAACTCTAACGCAAACCTATACCTAACACTAAGCCTAACATTAACCCTAACCCTTACCCTAACGCAAACCTAACCCTAACCCTAACTCTAAACCTAACCCTAACCATAACCCTAACCTTAACCTTAACGCAAACCTAACCCTAACCCTAAACTTAACACTAACCCTAACCATAACCCTAAACCTAACCTTAACGCAAACATAACCCTAACCCTAACCCTAAACCTAACCCTAACCATAACCCTATACCTAACCTTAACGCAAACCTAACCCTAACCCTAACCCTAACCCTAACCCTAACCCTAACCCTAACGCTAACCCTAACACGAACCTAACCCTAACCCTAACCCTTACACAAACCTAACCCTAACCCTTTCCCTAACGCAAACCTAACCCTAACCCTGTCTCTAACCCCAGCTCTAACGCAAACCTAAACCTAACACTATCCCTATCACTAACCCTAACCCTAACCCTAACGGAAACCTAACCTTAACACTAACCCTAACCCTAACGCAAACCTAACTCTAACCCTAACCCTAACACTAACCCTAACCCTAACCCTAGCCCTAACCCTAACTCTAATCCTAACGCTAACCTAACCCTAACCATAACCCTAAACGTAACCCTAACACAAAACTAACCCTAACCCTAACCGTAACCCTAACCATTATCCTAAACATAACCTTAACGCTAACCTAACCCTAACCCTAACCCTAACCGTAACCCTAATTATAACCCTAAACTTAACCTTAACGCAAACCTAACCCTAACCCTAACCCTAGCCCTAACACTAACCCTAACGCAAACCTATCCCTAACCATAACCCTAACCCTAACCCAAACGCAAAACTAACCCGAAACCTAACCCTAAACATAACCCTAACCCTAACTCTAACCCTAACGCAAACCTAACCCTAACCCTAACCATAACCCTAACCCTAACCCTAACGAATACCTAACTCTAACCCTAACCCTAACACAAACCACACCCTAACCCTTACCATAACGCAAACCTAACCATAAACGTAACCATAACCCTAACTCTAACGCAAACCTAAACCTAACCCTAACCCTAACATTAACCCTAACCCTAAACCTAACGAAAACCTAAACCTAACCCTAACCCTTAACCTAACTCTAACCCTAAGGCAAACCTAACCTTAACCCTAACCATAACCCTAACCCTAACCCTAACGCAAACCTAACCCTAACCCTAACCCTAACCCTACCCTTGACCATAACCCGAACCTAACCCTAACGCTAACCCTAACGTAAACCTAATCCTAACCCTAACCCTAACGCAAACCTAACCCTAACGCTAAACCTAACCCTACTCTAAACCTAACCCTAAACCTAACCCTAACTCAAACCTAACCCTAACCCTAACCCTAACCGTAACCCTAAACTTAATCCTAATCCTATCCCTAACGCTATTCTAACACTAACCCTAACTCTAACCCTAACCCTAACGCAAACCTAACCCTAAACCTAACCCTAAACCTAACCCTAACCCTAACCCTAACGCAAACCTAACCCTAATCCTAAACCTAATCCTAACGCAAACATAACCCTAAACCTAACCATAACCCTAACTCTAACGCAAACCTAAACCTAACACTAACCCTAACACTAACCCTAACCCTAACCCTTACGCAAACCTAACCTTAACCCTAACCCTAACTCTAACGCAAACCTAACCCTAACCCTAATCCTAACCCTAAACCTAACCTTAACGCAAACCTATCCCTAACATAAACCTAACCCTAACTCCAATACTAACCCTAACCCTAACCCTAACCCTAACGCAAAACTAACGCTTACTCTAACTCTAACCCTAGACCTAAACCTACCCCTAACCCTAATCCTAATGCAAACCTAACCCTATCACTAACCCTAACGAAAACCTAATCCTACCCCTAAACCTAACCCTAACCTTAAACCTAACCATAACACTAACCCTAACCCTAACCCTAACGCAAACCTAACCCTAACCCTAACCCTAACTCTAACCCTAACGCTAACCTAACCCTAACCCTGACCCTAACTCTAACCCTACCGCAAAACTAATCCTAACACTAACCATAACCCTAACGCAAACCCAAACGCAAACCTAACCCTAACCCTAACACTAACCCTAACCCTAACCGGAATAATAACCCGAACGTCACCCTAACCCTAAAACTAACGAAAACCTAACCCTATCCCTTACCATAACGCAAACATGACCCTATCAATATCCCTAACTCTAACCCTAACGCAAACCTAATCCTAAAACTAACCATAACCCTAACCCTAACGCAAACCTAACCCTAACCCTAACACTAACCCTAACCCTAACGCAAACCTAACCCTAATCCCAAACCTAATCCTAACGCAAACATAACCCTAACCCTAACCATAACCCTAACTCTAACGCAAACCTAAACCTAACACAAACCCTAACACTAACCCTAAACCTAACCCTTACGCAAACCTAACCTTAACCCTAACCCTAACTCTAACGCAAACCTAACCCTAACCCTAACCCTAACCCTAAACCTAACCTTAACGCAAACCTAACCCTAACCCTAACCCAAATCCTAACCATAACCCTAACTCTAATGCAAACCTAAACCTAACACTAACCCTAACATTAACCCTAACCCTAAAGCAAACCTAACCCTAACCCTAACCCTAATCCTAACGCAAACCTAAACCTAACCCTAACCCTAACCCTAACAATAACCCTAAACCTAACCTTAACACAAACCTAACCCTAACCCTAACCCTAACCCTAACCCAAACGAAACCTAACCTTAACCCTAACCCTAACCCTAACCCTATCGCAAACCTATCCCTAACATAAACCTAACCCTAACTCTAATACTAACCCTAACCCTAACCCTAACCCTAACGCAAAACTAACGCTTACTCTAAACCTAACCCTAGACCTAAACCTAACCCTAACCTTAAACCTAACCATAACACTAACCCTAACCCTAACCCTAACGCAAACCTAACCCTAACCCTAACCCTAACTCTAACCCTAACGCTAACCTAACCTTAACCATAACCATAACCCTAACAATAACCCTAACGCAAATCTAATCCTAAACCTAACCATAACCCGAACACTAACCGAACCTAACCCTAACCCTAACCCTAACGCAAACCTAACCCTAAACCTTACCATAATGCAAACCTAACACTATCCCTAACCATAACGCTAACTCTAACGCAAACCTATACCTAACACTAAGCCTAACATTAACCCTAACCCTTACCCTAACGCAAACCTAACCCTAACCCTAACTCTAAACCTAACCCTAACCATAACCCTAACCTTAACCTTAACGCAAACCTAACCCTAACCCTAAACTTAACACTAACCCTAACCATAACCCTAAACCTAACCTTAACGCAAACATAACCCTAACCCTAACCCTAACCCTAAACCTAACCATAACCCTAAACTTAAACTTACGCAAACCTAACCCTAACCCTAACCCTAACCCAAACGCAAACCTAACCTTAACACTAACCCTAACCCTATCGGAAAACTATCCCTAAACCTAACCCCAACCCTAACTCTAATCCTAACCCTAACCCTAACCCTAACGCAAAATTTACGCTAACTCTAACCCTAACCCTAGACCTAAACCTAACCCTAACCCTAAACCTAACGCAAACCTAACCCAAACACTAACCCTAACTAAAACCTAACCCTAACCCTAACCCTAACCCTAACGCAAACCTAACACTAACCCTAACCCTAACACTAACCATAACCCTAAACCTAACCTTAATGCAAACCTAACCCTAACCCTAACCCTAACCCAAATAATAACCCTAATGCACACCTAACACTAACCCTAAAACTAACCATAACACTAACCTTAACCCTAACCCTAACTCTAACGCAAACCTAACTTTAACCCTAACCCTAACCCTAACGCAAACCTAAACCTAACCCTAACCCTAACCCTGACCCTAACTCTAACCCTACCGCAAACCTAATCCTAACACTAACCATAACCCTAACGCAAACCCAAACGCAAACCTAACCCTAACCCTAACACTAACCCTAACCCTAACCCGAATAATAACCCGAACGTCACCCTAACCCTAAAACTAACGAAAACCTAACCCTATCCCTTACCATAACGCAAACATGACCCTATCAATATCCCTAACTCTAACCCTAACGCAAACCTAATCCTAACACTAACCATAACCCTAACCCTAACGCAAACCTAACCCTAACCCTAACAGTAACCCTAACCCTAACGCAAACCTAACCCTAACCCTAACATTAACCCTACCCTAACCCTAACCATAACGCAAACCTAAAGTTAACCCTAAATCGAACCCTAAATCTAACCCTAACCCTAAACCTAACGCAAACCTATCCCAAAACCTAACCCTGACCATAACTCTAACCCTAACCCTACAACTAACCCTACCCCTAACCCTAACGCAAACCTAACGCTAACCCTAAACCTAACCCTAGCCCTAAACCTAACCTAACCCTAATCCTAACTCTAACCTAACCCTAAAACTAACTCTAACGAAAACCTAACCCTAACCCTAACCCTAACTCTAACCCTAACGCAAACCTAACCCTAACCCTCAACCTAACCCTACCCCTAACCATAACCCGAACCTAACCCTAACCCTAACCCTAACGCAAACCTAACCCTAACCCTAAACCTAACCCTACTCTAAACCTAACCCTAAACCTAACCCTAACACCAACCTAACCATAACCCTAAACCTAACCTTAACCCTAACCATAACCCTAGCCCTAACGCAATCCTAACCCTAACACTAACCCTAACCCTAACCCTAACCCTAACCCCAACGCAAACGTAACCTTAAACCTAACCCTAACACTAACCCTAACCCTAAACATAACCCTAACCCTAACCCTAACCCTAACTCAAACCCTAACCCTAAATCTAACACTAATCCTATGCAAACCTAACACTAACCCTAAACCTAACCCTAACCCCAACCGTAACCATATCCATGACTCTAACGCAAACCTAACCCTAACCCTAACCCTAACCCTAACGCAAACTTAACCCTACCCTAAACCTAACCCTAACCATAACCCTAAACTTAACCTTAACGCAAACCTAACCCTAACCCTAACACTAGCACAAACCTAACCTTAACCCTTACCCTATCCCTAACCCTAAACCTAACCTAAACCTAACCCTAACCTTAAAGGATACCTATCCCTAAACCTATCCCTAACCCTAACTCTAACCCTAACCCTACAACTAACCCTAACACTAAACCTAACGCAAACCTAACGCTAACCCTCACTCTAACCCTAGCCGTAAAACTAACCCTAACCCTAATCCTAACGCACCTAACCCTAATACTAACCCTAGCGAAAACCTAACCCTAACGCTAACCCTAACCCTACACTTAACCCTAACCCTAAAACAAACCCTAACCCTAACCCTAACGCAAACCTAAACCCAACACTAACCCTAACGAAAACCTAACACTAACACTAACCCTAACTTTAACCTTAACCCTAACCCTAACACTAACCCTAACCCTATCCCAAACCTAACCCTAACGCTAACACTAACGCAAACCTAACCCTAACCCTCAGCTTAACGGAAACCTAACGCTAACCCTAACCCTAACCCTAACTCTAACCCAAACCTAAACCTAACAATAACCCTAACACTAACCGTAACCCTAACCCTAAGGCAACCCTAACCCAAACCATAACCCTAACCCTAATGCAAACCTAACCCTAACACTAACCCTAACCCTATCCCTAACCCTAACCCTAACCCTAACCCTAACCCTAACCCTAACCCTAACCCTAACCCTAACCCTAACCCTAACCCTAACCCTAACCCTAACCTTAAGGCAAACCTATCCTAAACCTAACCCTAACCCTAACCCTATCCCTAACCCTAAAGAAAACCTAACCTTAAACCTAACCCTAACGCTAACCCTAACGATAACCCTAACACTAACCCTAACCCTAACCCTATCGCAAACTTAACCCTAACCCTAACCCTAACACTAACTCTAACCCTAACCCTAACCCTAACCCTAACCCTAACGGAAACCTAACCCTAATACTAACCATAACGAAAACCTAACACTAACACTAACCCTAATCCTAACCCTAACGCAAACCTAACCCTAACCCTAACCCTAACAATAACCCTAAACTTAAACTTAACGCAAATCTAAACCTAACCCTAACCCTAACACTAACCCTAAACCTAACTCTTACGCTAACCTAACCGTAACCCTAACCTTAAACCTAACCCTAACCCTAACCCTAACCCAATCCTAAACTTAACCCTAACCTTAACCCTAAACCTAAACCTAACCCTAACCCTAACCCTAACCCTAACCCTAAAGGAAACCTATCCCTAAACCTAACTTTAACCCTAACTCTAACCCTAACCCTACACCTAACCCTAACCCTAACGCTAACGCAAACCTAACGCTAACCCTAACACTAACCCCAGTCCTAAACTTAACCCTAACCCTAATCCTAACGCAAACCTAACCCTAACAGTAACACTAACGAAAACCTAACCCTAACACTAACCCTAACCCTAACCTTAATCCTAACCCTAACAATAACTTTAAGCCATACCCTAACGCAAATCTAACCCTAACGCGAACCCGAACCTAACCCTAACCCTAACCTTAACGCAAACCTAACCCTAACCCTTACCCCAACGGAAACCTAACCCTGACCCTAACCCTAACCCTAACCCTAACCCTAACTCTAACGCAACCTTAAACCTAACACTAACCCTAACACTAACCCTAACCCTAACCCTAAGGCAACCCTAACCCTAACCCTAACCCTAACCGTAACGCAAACCTAACCCTAACACTAACAAAAATCTAACCCTATCCCTAACCCTAACGCAAACCTAACCTTAACTCTAACCCTAACACTAACCCTAACCCTAACCCTAACCCTAACCCTAACCCTAACGCAAACCTATCCCTAAACCTAACCCTAACCCTAACACTATCCTTAAACCTAACGCAAAACTAACCTTAACCCTAACCCTAACCCTAACCCTAACGCTAACCCAAACACTAAACCTAGCCCTAAAACTAACCCTAACCCTAATCCTAACGCAAACCTAACCCTAATACTAACCATAACGAAAACCTAACACTAACACTAACACTAAACCTAAACTTAACCGTAACCATAACACTAACCCTAACCCTAACTCTAACGCAAACTTAACCATAACCCTAACCCTAATACTAACTCTAACCCTAAACGCAAACCTAACCATAACACTAATCATAACCCTAACCCTAACACTAACGCAAACCTAACCCTAACCCTAACCCTAACCCTAACCCTAACCATAACCCGAACCTAATCCTAACCCTACCCTATCGCTAATCTAACCCTAATCCTAACCCTATCCCAAACATAACCCTAACCATAAACCTAACCCTAACCCTAACTCTAAACCTAACTCTAAACCTAACCCTAACGCAAACCTAAGCCTAACCGAAACCTAACACTAACCCTAACCCTAACCCTAACCCCAGCCCTAACGCACCTAAACCTAACCCTATACCTATCCCTAACCCTCACCCTAACCCTAAGGCAAACCTAACCCTAACACTAACCCTAACCCTGAACCTAATCCTAACCCTAACCCTAACCCTAACGCAAACCTAACACTAACCCTATCCCTAACCCTAAACCTAACCCTAACCATAACCCTAAACACAACTTTAACGCAAACCTAACCCTAACCCTAACCCTTACCCTAACCCTAACCCAAACCCTAACCCTGACGCAAACCTAACACTAACCCTAAATCTAACCCTAAACCTAACCCTAAACATAACCCTAACTCTAACTCAAACCTAAACCTAACACTAACCCTAACACTAACCCTAACCCTAACCATAAGGCAAACCTAATCCAAACCTAACCCTAATCCTAACACAAACCTTATCCTAACCCTAACCCCAACCCTAACACTAACCCTAAACCAAACGCAAAACTAAACTTAAACTTAAACCTAACCCTAACCCTAATACTAACCCTAACCCTAACCCTATCGCAAACCTATCCCTAAACCTAACCCTAACCTTAAATCTAACCCTAACCATAACCCTAACCCTACCCAAAACTAACGCAAACCCTAACCCTAACCCTAGACCTAAACCTAACCCTAACCCTAATCCTAAAGCAAACCTATCCCTAATACTAACCCTAACGAAAACCGATCGCTAAAATTAAACCTAATCCTAACCTTAACTCTAAACCTAACCCTAACCCTAACTCTAACCCTAACCCTACACCTACCCCTAACCCTAACCTTAACCAAACCTAACGCTAACCCTAACCCTAACCCTAGCCCTAAACCTAAGCCTAACCCTAAACCTAACGCAAACCTAACCCTAACACAAACCCTATCGCAAACCTAATCCTAACCATAAACCTAACCCTAACCCTAACCCTAACCCTAACCCTAATGCTAACCTAACCCTAAAACTAACCCAAACCCTAACCCTAATCCTAAACCTAACCCTAACCCTTACCCTAACGCAAACCTAACCCTAAAACTAACCCTAACCCTAACCCTAAACTTAACCTTAACGCAAACCTAACCGTAACTCTAACCCTAACCATAACCTTAACCCTAAACCTAACACTAACGCAAACCTAACCGTAACATTAACACAAACCAAACCCTAACACTAACCCTAACGCAAACCTAACCTTAAACCTAACCCTAACCCTAACCCTAAACCTAACCCTAACCCTAACCCTAAAGGAAACCTATCACTAAACCTAACCCTAACCCTACCTCTAACCCTAACCCTACAACTAACCTAACCCTAATTCAATCGCAACCTAACACTAACAATAACCCTAACCTTAGCCCTAACCCTAACCCTAACCGTAATTCTAACGCAAACCTAACCCTAACACTAACCCTAACGAAAACCTAACCCTAACACTAAACCTAACCCTAACCTTAACCCTTAATCTAACACTAACACTAACCCTAAACCTAACGCAAACTTAACCCTGACCCTAACACTAACATTAACCCTAACCCTAACCTTAACCCTAACCCTAACACTAACCTTAACCCTAACCCTAACGCAAATCTAACCCTAACCCGAACCCGAACCTAACCCTAACCCTAACCTTAACCAAACCTAACCCTAACCCTTACCCCAACGGAAACCTAACCCTACCCCTAACCCTAAACCTAATCCTAACCTTAACTCTAACTCAAACTAAAACCTAACACTAACCCTAACACTAACCCTAACCCTAACCCTAAGGCAACCCTAACCCTTACCCTAACCCTAACCCTACGCAAACCTAACCCTAACACAAACCCTAACCCTAACCCTAACCCTAACCCTAACGCAAACCTCACCCTAACCCTAACCCTAACCCTAACCCTAACCCTAACCCTAACCCTAACCCTAGCCCTAACACAAACCTAACACTAACCCTATCCCTATCCCTAACACTCACCCAAACGCTAACGGAAACCTAACCCTAAACCTAACCCTAACACTAACCCTAACCCTATACTTAACCCTAACCCTAACCCTATCGCAAAACTAACCCTAACCCTAAACCTAACCCTAACGCTAACCCTAACCTTAACCCTAACCCTAACTCTAATCCGAACCTAACCCTAAACCTAAGGCAAACATAACCCTAACCCTTACCCTAACGGAAAAGTAACCCTAAACCTAACCCTAACCCTAACCTAACACTAACTCTCATGCAAACCTAAACCTAACACTAACCCTAACACTAACCCTAACCCTAACCCTAAGGAAACCCTAACCCTAAGCCCACCCCTATACCTAACGCAAACCTAACCCTAACACTAACACTAACCCTAACCCTTACCCTATCCCTAACCCTAACCAAACCTAACCTTAACCCTAACCATAACCCTAACCCTAAACCTAACACTAACCCTAACCCTAATGCAAACCTATCCCTAAACCAAACCCTAACCCTAACCCTATCCCTAACCTAACGCAAAACTAACACCTACCCTAAACCTAACCCTAACCTTAACCCTAATCCTAACCTTAACTTTAACGCAAACATAAACCTAACACTAACCCTAACACTAACCCTAACCCTAACCCTAACGTAAACCTAAACCTAACCCTAACCCTAATCCTAACGCAAACCTAACCTTAACCCTAACCCTAACCCTAAACATAACCCTAAACTTAACCTTAATGCAAACCTAACCCTAACCTTAACCCTAACCCTAACCCTAAACATAACCCTAAACTTAACCTTAATGCAAACCTAACCCTAACATTAACCCTAACCCTAACCCTAATACTAACCCTAACGCTAACCCTAACGCAAACCTATCCCTAAACCTAACCCTAACCCTAACTCTAACACTAACCATAACCCTAACCCTAGCCCTAACCCTAACCCTAACCCTAATCCTAACGCAAACCTAACCCTAACACTAACCCTAACGAAAACCTAACCCTAACACTAAACCTAACCCTAACCTTAACCCTTAACCTAACACTAACCCTAACCCTAACCCTAACGCAAACTTAACCCTAACCATAACACTAACACTAACCCTAACCCTAACCTTAACCCTAACCCTAACACTAACCTTAACCCTAACCCTAACGCAAATCTAACCCTGACCCGAAGCCGAACCTAACCCTAACCCTAACCGTAACGCAAACCTAACCCTAACCCTAACCCTAAACCTAATCCTAACCCTAACTCTAACGCAAACTAAAACCTAACACTAACCCTAACACTAACCTAACCCTAACCCTAAGGCAACCCTAACCCTAACCCTAACCCTAACCCTAACGCAAACCTAACCCTAACTCTAACCCTAAACCTAACCCTAACCCTAACCCTAACGCAAACCTATCCCTAAACCTACCCTATCCCTAACCCTATCCTTAACCCTAACTCAAACCTAACCTTAAACCTAACCCTAACTCTAACCCTAACCCTAACCGTAACGCTAACCCTAACACTAAACCTAGCCCTAAACCTAACCCTAACCCTAATCCTAACGCAAACCTAACCCTAATACTAACCTTAACGAAAACCTAACACTAACAGTAACACTAACCCTAACCTTAACCCTAACCCTAACACTAACCCTAACCCTAACCTAACGCAAACTTAACCCTAACCGTAACCCTAATACTAACTCTATCCATAAACGCAATCTAAACCCTAACCCTAATCATAACCCTAACCCTAACACTAACGCAAAACTAATCCTAACCCTAACCCTAACCCTAACCATAACCCGAACCTAATCCTAACCATACCCTATCGCTAATCTAACCCTAATCCTAACCTTGTCGAATACCTAGCCCTAACCATAAACCTAACCCTAAACCTAACTCTAAACCTAACTCTAAACCTAACCCTAACGCAAACCTAAGCCTAACCCTAACCCTAACCCTAAACCTAACCCTAACCCCAGCCCTAAAGCACCTAAACCTAACCCTATCCCTATCCCTAACCCTCACCCTAACCCTAAGGCAAACCTAAACCTTACCTTAACCCTAACCCTAACCTAACCCTAACCCTAACTCTAACCCTAACCCTACACCTAACCCTAACACTAACCCTAACGCAAACCTAACGCTAACCCTAACCCTAAACCTAGCCCTAAACCAAACCCTAACCCTAATTCTAATGCAAACCTGACCCTAACCCTAACCCTAACGAAAACCTAACCCTAACACTAACCCTAACTCTAACCTTAACCCTAAACCTAATACTACCTCTAACCCTAACCGTAACGAAAACTTAACCCTAACCCTATCCCGAACCTAACCCTAACCCTAACACTAAGGCAAACCTAACCCTAACCCTTACCCAAACGGAAACCTAACGCTAACCCTAACCCTAACCCTAAGGCAAACCTAACCCTAACCCTAACGCAAACCTAACACTAACACTAACCCTAACCCTATCCCTAACCCTAACGGAAACCTATCCTAAACCTAACCCTGACCCTAACACTATCCCTAACCCTAACGCAAACCTAACCTTAATCCTAACCCTAACCCTAACCCTAACGATAACCCTAACACTAACCCTAACCCTAACCCTAACGCAAACCTAACCTTAATCCTAACCCTAACCCTAACACTAACTCTATTCCTAACCCTAACCCTAACCCTAACCCTAACGGAAACCTAACCCTAATACTAACCATAACGAAAACCTGACACTAACACTAACCCTAACCCTAACGTTAACCCTAAACCTAACACTAACCCTAACCGTAACGCAAACTTTACCCTAACCCTAACCCTAACACTAACTCTAACCCTAAACGCAAACCTAATCCTAACCCTAAACATAACTCTAATCCTAACCCTAACGCAAACCTAACCCTAAACCTAAACCTAACCCTAACCTTAACCATAACCCGAACCTAACCCTAACCCTAACCCTAACGCAAATCTAAACCTAATCCTAAACCTATCGCAAAACTAACCCTAACCATAAACCTAACCCTAACCCTAACCCTAATGCAAACCTAACCCTAACCCTAACCCTATCCCTAACTCTAAGCCTAACCCTAAATCTAACCCTAACGCAAACCTAACCCTATCCCTAACCCTAACCCTAAACCTAACCCTAAACCTAACCCTAACCCTAACCCTAACCCTAACGCAAACCTAACCCTAAACCTAACTCTAACCCTAACCCTAATCCTAACCCTAAACATAACCCTAACCCTAACCTTAACGCAAACCTAACCCTAACCCTAACCCTAACATTAACCCTAACCCTAACCCTAACGAAAACTTAACACTAACCCTAAACTTAACCCTAAACCTAACCCTAAACCTAACAATAACTCTAACGCAAACCTAAACCTAACACTTACCCTAACACTAACACTAACCCTAACCTAACGCAAACCTAACCCGAACCCTAACCCTAACCCTAGCCCTAAACCTAACCCTAACCCTAATCCTAATGCAAACCTAACCCTAAAACTAACCCTAACGAAAACCTAACCCTAACACTAACGCTAACCCTAACCTTAACCCTAACCCTAACACTAACCCTAACCTCAACCTTAACCATAACCCTAATACTAACCCTAACCCTAACCCTAACCCTAACCCTAACCCTAACCCTCATCCTAATCCGAACCTAACCCTAAACCTAAGGTAAACCTAACCCTTACCCTTACCCTAACGGAAAAGTAACCGTAAACCTAACCCTAACTCTAACCCTAACCCTACTCTCACGCAAACCTAAACCTAACACTAACCCTTACACTAACCCTAACCCTAACCCTAAGGAATCCCTAACCCTAACCCTAACCCTATCCCTAACGCAAAACTAACCCTAACACTAACCCTAAACCTAACCCTATCCCTAACCCTAACCAAACCTAACCTTAACCCTAAACCTAACCCTAACCCTAAACCTAACCCTAACCCTAACCCTAATGCAAACCTATCCCTAAACCAAACCCTAACCCTAACCCTATCCCTAACCCTAACGTAAACCTAAGACTTACCCTAAACCTAACCCTAACCTTAACCCTAACCCTAACCTTAACTCTAACGCAAACCTAAACCTAACACTAACCCTAACACTAACCCTAACCCTAACCCTAACGCAAACCTAACCCTAACCTTAACCCTAATCCTAACGCAAACCTAACCTTAACCCTAACCCTAACCCTAAACATAACCATAAACTTAACCTTAATGCAAACCTAACATTAACCCCAACCCTAACCCTAAGCCTAACCCTATCCCTAACGCAAACCTAACCCTAACACTAACCCTAACCCTAACCCTATCCCTAACCCTAACCAAACCTAACCTTAACCCTAACCCTAACCCTAACCCTAAACCTAACCCTAACCCTAACCCTAGCCCTAAACCTAAGCCTAACCCTAAACCTAACGCAAACCTAACCCTAACACAAACCCTATCGCAAACCTAATCCTAACCATAAACCTAACCCTAACCCTAACCCTAACCCTAACCCTAATGCTAACCTAACCCTAAAACTAACCCAAACCCTAACCCTAATCCTAAACCTAACCCTAACCCTTACCCTAACGCAAACCTAACCCTAAAACTAACCCTAACCCTAACCCTAAACTTAACCTTAACGCAAACCTAACCGTAACTCTAACCCTAACCATAACCTTAACCCTAAACCTAACACTAACGCAAACCTAACCGTAACATTAACCCAAACCAAACCCTAACACTAACCCTAACGCAAACCTAACCTTAAACCTAACCCTAACCCTAACCCTAAACCTAACCCTAACCCTAACCCTAAAGGAAACCTATCACTAAACCTAACCCTAACCCTACCTCTAACCCTAACCCTACAACTAACCTAACCCTAATTCAATCGCAACCTAACACTAACAATAACCCTAACCTTAGCCCTAACCCTAACCCTAACCGTAATTATAACGCAAACCTAACCCTAACACTAACCCTAACGAAAACCTAACCCTAACACTAAACCTAACCCTAACCTTAACCCTTAATCTAACACTAACACTAACCCTAAACCTAACGCAAACTTAACCCTAACCCTAACACTAACATTAACCCTAACCCTAACCTTAACCCTAACCCTAACACTAACCTTAACCCTAACCCTAACGCAAATCTAACCCTAACCCGAACCCGAACCTAACCCTAACCCTAACCTTAACCAAACCTAACCCTAAACCTTACCCCAACGGAAACCTAACCCTACCCCTAACCCTAAACCTAATCCTAACCTTAACTCTAACTCAAACTAAAACCTAACACTAACCCTAACACTAACCCTAACCCTAAGCCTAAGGCAACCCTAACCCTTACCCTAACCCTAACCCTACGCAAACCTAACCCTAACACAAACCCTAACCCTAACCCTAACCATAACCCTAACGCAAACCTCACCCTAACCCTAACCCTAACCCTAACCCTAACCCTAACCCTAGCCCTAACACAAACCTAACACTAACCCTATCCCTATCCCTAACACTCACCCAAACGCTAACGGAAACCTAACCCTAAACCTAACCCTAACACTAACCCTAACCCTATACTTAACCCTAACCCTAACCCTATCGCAAAACTAACCCTAACCCTAAACCTAACCCTAACGCTAACCCTAACCTTAACCCTAACCCTAACTCTAATCCGAACCTAACCCTAAACCTAAGGCAAACATAACCCTAACCCTTACCCTAACGGAAAAGTAACCCTAAACCTAACCCTAACCCTAACCTAACACTAACTCTCATGCAAACCTAAACCTAACACTAACCCTAACACTAACCCTAACCCTAACCCTAAGGAAACCCTAACCCTAAGCCCACCCCTATACCTAACGCAAACCTAACCCTAACACTAACACTAACCCTAACCCTTACCCTATCCCTAACCCTAACCAAACCTAACCTTAACCCTAACCATAACCCTAACCCTAAACCTAACATTAACCCTAACCCTAATGCAAACCTATCCCTAAACCAAACCCTAACCCTAACCCTATCCCTAACCTAACGCAAAACTAACACTTACCCTAAATCTAACCCTAACCTTAACCCTAATCCTAACCTTAACTTTAACGCAAACATAAACCTAACACTAACCCTAACACTAACCCTAACCCTAACCCTAACGTAAACCTAAACCTAACCCTAACCCTAATCCTAACGCAAACCTAACCTTAACCCTAACCCTAACCCTAAACATAACCCTAAATTTAACCTTAATGCAAACCTAACCCTAACCTTAACCCTAACCCTAACCCTAAACATAACCCTAAACTTAACCTTAATGCAAACCTAACCCTAACATTAACCCTAACCCTAACCCTAATACTAACCCTAACGCTAACCCTAACGCAAACCTATCCCTAAACCTAACCCTAACCCTAACTCTAACACTAACCATAACCCTAACCCTAGCCCTAACCCTAACCCTAACCCTAATCCTAACGCAAACCTAACCCTAACACTAACCCTAACGAAAACCTAACCCTAACACTAAACCTAACCCTAACCTTAACCCTTAACCTAACACTAACCCTAACCCTAACCCTAACGCAAACTTAACCCTAACCATAACACTAACACTAACCCTAACCCTAACCTTAACCCTAACCCTAACACTAACCTTAACCCTAACCCTAACGCAAATCTAACCCTGACCCGAAGCCGAACCTAACCCTAACCCTAACCGTAACGCAAACCTAACCCTAACCCTAACCCTAAACCTAATCCTAACCCTAACTCTAACGCAAACTAAAACCTAACACTAACCCTAACACTAACCTAACCCTAACCCTAAGGCAACCCTAACCCTAACCCTAACCCTAACCCTAACGCAAACCTAACCCTAACTCTAACCCTAAACCTAACCCTAACCCTAACCCTAACGCAAACCTATCCCTAAACCTAACCCTAACCCTAATCCTAACGCAAACCTAACCCTAATACTAACCTTAACGAAAACCTAACACTAACAGTAACACTAACCCTAACCTTAACCCTAACCCTAACACTAACCCTAACCCTAACCTAACGCAAACTTAACCCTAACCGTAACCCTAATACTAACTCTATCCATAAACGCAATCTAAACCCTAACCCTAATCATAACCCTAACCCTAACACTAACGCAAAACTAATCCTAACCCTAACCCTAACCCTAACCATAACCCGAACCTAATCCTAACCATACCCTATCGCTAATCTAACCCTAATCCTAACCCTGTCGAATACCTAGCCCTAACCATAAACCTAACCCTAAACCTAACTCTAAACCTAACTCTAAACCTAACCCTAACGCAAACCTAAGCCTAACCCTAACCCTAACCCTAAACCTAACCCTAACCCCAGCCCTAAAGCACCTAAACCTAACCCTATCCCTATCCCTAACCCTCACCCTAACCCTAAGGCAAACCTAAACCTTACCTTAACCCTAACCCTAACCTAACCCTAACCCTAACTCTAACCCTAACCCTACACCTAACCCTAACACTAACCCTATCGCAAACCTAACGCTAACCCTAACCCTAAACCTAGCCCTAAACCAAACCCTAACCCTAATTCTAATGCAAACCTGACCCTAACCCTAACCCTAACGAAAACCTAACCCTAACACTAACCCTAACTCTAACCTTAACCCTAAACCTAATACTACCTCTAACCCTACCCCTAACGAAAACCTAACCCTAACCCTATCCCGAACCTAACCCTAACCCTAACACTAAGGCAAACCTAACCCTAACCCTTACCCAAACGGAAACCTAACGCTAACCCTAACCCTAACCCTAAGGCAACCCTAACCCTAACCCTAACGCAAACCTAACACTAACACTAACCCTAACCCTATCCCTAACCCTAACGGAAACCTATCCTAAACCTAACCCTGACCCTAACACTATCCCTAACCCTAACGCAAACCTAACCTTAATCCTAACCCTAACCCTAACCCTAACGATAACCCTAACACTAACCCTAACCCTAACCCTAACGCAAACCTAACCTTAATCCTAACCCTAACCCTAACACTAACTCTATTCCTAACCCTAACCCTAACCCTAACCCTAACGGAAACCTAACCCTAATACTAACCATAACGAAAACCTGACACTAACACTAACCCTAACCCTAACGTTAACCCTAAACCTAACACTAACCCTAACCGTAACGCAAACTTTACCCTAACCCTAACCCTAACACTAACTCTAACCCTAAACGCAAACCTAATCCTAACCCTAAACATAACTCTAATCCTAACCCTAACGCAAACCTAACCCTAAACCTAAACCTAACCCTAACCTTAACCATAACCCGAACCTAACCCTAACCCTAACCCTAACGCAAATCTAAACCTAATCCTAAACCTATCGCAAAACTAACCCTAACCATAAACCTAACCCTAACCCTAACCCTAATGCAAACCTAACCCTAACCCTAACCCTATCCCTAACTCTAAGCCTAACCCTAAATCTAACCCTAACGCAAACCTAACCCTATCCCTAACCCTAACCCTAAACCTAACCCTAAACCTAACCCTAACCCTAACCCTAACCCTAACGCAAACCTAACCCTAAACCTAACTCTAACCCTAACCCTAATCCTAACCCTAAACATAACCCTAACCCTAACCTTAACGCAAACCTAACCCTAACCCTAACCCTAACATTAACCCTAACCCTAACCCTAACGAAAACTTAACACTAACCCTAAACTTAACCCTAAACCTAACCCTAAACCTAACAATAACTCTAACGCAAACCTAAACCTAACACTTACCCTAACACTAACACTAACCCTAACCTAACGCAAACCTAACCCGAACCCTAACCCTAACCCTAGCCCTAAACCTAACCCTAACCCTAATCCTAATGCAAACCTAACCCTAAAACTAACCCTAACGAAAACCTAACCCTAACACTAACGCTAACCCTAACCTTAACCCTAACCCTAACACTAACCCTAACCTCAACCTTAACCATAACCCTAATACTAACCCTAACCCTAACCGTAACCCTAACCCTAACCCTAACCCTCATCCTAATCCGAACCTAACCCTAAACCTAAGGTAAACCTAACCCTTACCCTTACCCTAACGGAAAAGTAACCGTAAACCTAACCCTAACTCTAACCCTAACCCTACTCTCACGCAAACCTAAACCTAACACTAACCCTTACACTAACCCTAACCCTAACCCTAAGGAATCCCTAACCCTAACCCTAACCCTATCCCTAACGCAAAACTAACCTTAACACTAACCCTAAACCTAACCCTATCCCTAACCCTAACCAAACCAAACCTTAACCCTAACCCTAACCCTAACCCTAAACCTAACCCTAACCCTAACCCTAATGCAAACCTATCCCTAAACCAAACCCTAACCCTAACCCTATCCCTAACCCTAACGTAAACCTAAGACTTACCCTAAACCTAACCCTAACCTTAACCCTAACCCTAACCTTAACTCTAACGCAAACCTAAACCTAACACTAACCCTAACACTAACCCTAACCCTAACCCTAACGCAAACCTAACCCTAACCTTAACCCTAATCCTAACGCAAACCTAACCTTAACCCTAACCCTAACCCTAAACATAACCATAAACTTAACCTTAATGCAAACCTAACATTAACCCCAACCCTAACCCTAAGCCTAACCCTATCCCTAACGCAAACCTAACCCTAACACTAACCCTAACCCTAACCCTATCCCTAACCCTAACCAAACCTAACCTTAACCCTAAACCTAACCCTAACCCTAAACCTAACCCTAACCCTAACCCTAATGCAAACCTATCCCTAAACAAAACCCTAACCCTAACCCTATCCCTAAACCTAACATAAACCTAACACTTACCCTAAACCTAACCCTAACCATAAACATAACCATAAACTTAACCTTAATGCAAACCTAACCCTAACCCTAACCCTAACCCTAGCCCTAACGGAAACCTAACCCTAAACCTATCCCTATCCATAACACTCACCCAAACGCTAAGCAAACCTAACCCTAAACCTAATCCTAACCCTAACCCTAACCCTATACTTAACCCTAACCCTAACCCTAACCCTAACCCTATCGCAAAACTAACCCTAACCCTAACCCTAACCCTAACCCTTACCCTAACCCTAACGCAAACCTAACACTAACCCTAAACCTAACCCTAACCTTAACCCTAACCCTAACCTTAACTCTAACGCAAACCTAAACCTAACACTAACCCTAACACTAACCCTAACCCTAACCCTAACGAAAACCTAACCGTAACCCTAACCCTAATCCAAAAGCAAACCTAACCCTAACCCTAACCCTAACCCTAAACATAACCCTAAACTTAACCTTAATACAAACCTGACCCTAACCCTAACCCTAACCCTAACCCTAACCCAAACGCAAATCTAACCTTACCCTTAACCCTAACACAAAGCCTAATACTAACCCTAACGCTAACCCTATCGCAAACCTATCCCTAAACCTAAACCTAACCCTAACTCTAACCCTAACCCTAACGCTAACCTTATCCAAACCTAACGCTAACCCTAAACATAACCCTAGACCTTAACCTAACCCTAACCCTAATCCTAACTCAAACCTAACCCTAACACTAACCGTAAAGAAAACCTAACCCTAACACTAAACCTAACCCTAACCTTAACCCTAACCTAACACTAACCCTAACCCTAACCTAACGCAAACCTATCCTTAACCCTAACCCTAACTCTAGACCTAACTCTAACCCTAACGCAAACCTAACCCTAACCCTAACCCTATCCCTAACCCTAATCCTAATGAAAAACTAACCCTAACACTAACCCTAACGTAAACCTAACACTAACACTAACCCTAACCCTAACCTTAACCCTAACTCTAATAATAACCCTACCCCTAACTCTAACGCAAACCTAACCTAACCCTAACCCTAACCCTACAGCCTAACCATAACCCGAACCTAACCCTAACCCTAACCCAAACGCAAACCTATCCCTAATCCTAACCCTATCGCAAACCGAACCCTAACCCTAAACCTAACCCTAACGCTAACCTAACCCAAAAACTAACCCAAACCCTAACACTAATCCTAAACCTAACCCTAACCCTTACCCTAACGCAAACCTAACCCTAACCCTAACCCTAACCCTAACCCTAAACTTAACCTTAATGCAAACCTAACCCTAACCCTAACCCTAACCCTAACCTTAACCCTAAACCTAACCGTAACACTAACCCAAACCAAACCCTAACACTAACCCTAACGCAAAACTAACCTTAACCCTAACCCTAACCCTAACCCTAAACCTAACCCTAACCCTAACCCTAACTCTAAAGGAAACCTATCACTAAACCTAACCCTAACCCTAACCCTAACCCTACAACTAACCTAACCCTAACACTAATGCAAACCTAACGCTAACAATAACCTAACCCTAGCTCTAACCCTAACCCTAACCCTAATTTTAACGCAAACCTAACCCTAACACTAACCCTAACGAAAACCTAACCCTAACACTAAACCTAACCCTAAACTTAACCCTTAACTTAACACTAACCCTAACCCTAACCCTAACGGAAACCTAACCCTAACCCTAACCTGAACCTAACCCTAACCCTAACCCTAACCCTAACCCTACCCCTAACCCTAACCCTAACGCAAACCTAAACCGAACACTAACCCTAACACTAACCCTAACCCTAACCCTAACCCTAACACTAAGGCAACCCTAACCCTAACCGAACCCTAACGCAAACCTAATCCTAACACTAACCCTAACCCTAACCTTATCTCTAACCCTAACACAAACCTAACATTATCCCTAACCCTAACGCAAACCCTAAACCTTACCCTAAACCTAACTCTAACGCAAACCTATCCCTAAACCTAACCCTAACCCTAAACCTATCCCTAACACTAACGCAAAACAAACCATAACCCTAACCCTAACCCTAAACCTAACGCTAACCCTATCCCTAAAGCTAGCCATAAAACTACCCTAACCCTAATACTTACTCAAACCTAACCATAATACTAACCATAATGAAAACCTAACACTAACAATAACCCAAACCCTAACCTTAACCCTAACCCTAACACTAACCCTAACCCTAAGGCAAACTTAACCTAACCGTAAACTTAAAACTAACACTAACCAGAACCCGAACCTAACCCTAACCCTAACCCTAACCCTAATGCAAACCTAACAATAACCCTAAACCTAACACTAACCCTAACCCTAATCCTAATTCTAACCCTAACCCAAAAGCAAATCTAACCTTAACCCTAACCCTAACCCTAACCCTAACATTAACCCTATCCCTAACCCTATCCCTAACCCTAACGCAAACCTAACATTAACCCTAACCCTAACCCTAAACATAACCATAACCCAAACCCTAACGCAAACCTATCCCTAAACCTAACCCTAACCCTAAACCTATCCCTAACGAGAACCTAACCTTAACCCTAACCCTAACCCTAACCCTAACGCTAACCCTAACCCTAAAGCTAGCCCTAAAACTAACACTAACCCTAATCCTAACTGAAACCTAACCCTAATACTAACCATAACGAAAACTTAATACTAACACTAAACCTAACCCTAACCTTAACCCTAACCCTAACACTAACCCTAACCCTAAACCTAACGCAAACTTAACCCTAACCCTAACACTAACTTTAACCCTAAATTAACCTTAACGCAAACCTAAACTTAACTCTAACCCTAACCCTAACCCTAACCCAAACACAAATCTAAACTTAACCCTAACCCTAACCCTAATCCTAACACTAACCCTAACCCTAACCCTATCCCTAACACTAACGCAAACCTAACATTAACCCTAAACCTAACGCTAATCCTAAACCTAACCCTAGCCCTAACCCTAACGCAAACCTATCCCTAAACCTAACCCTAACCCTAAACCTATCCCTCACACAAACCTAACCTTAACCCTAACCCTAACCCTATACCTAACGCTAAACCTAAAGCTAGCCCTAAAACTAACCCTAACCCTAATCCTAACGCAAACCTAACCCTAACCCTAACCCTAATACTAACCATAGCGAAAACCTAACACTAACACTAACCCTAACCCTAACCTTATCCCTAACCCTAACACTAATCTAACCCTAACCCTAACCCTAACGCTAACCCTAACCCTAAAGCTAGCCCTAAAACTAACCCTAACCCTAATCCTAACGCAAACCTAACCCTAACACTACCCTGACAGTAACCCTAACCTTAACCGTAACGCAAACCTAACCTTAAACCTAACCCTAACGCTAACCCTAAAACTAACCCTAACCCTAACACTATCGCAAAGCTATCCATTAACCTAACCCTAACATTAACTCTAACCCTAACCCTAACCCTAACCCTAACCCTAAAGCAAACCTAACGCTAACCCTAACCCTAAACCTAGATATAAACCTAACCGTAGCCCTAATCCTAACGCAAACCTAACCCTAATACTAACAATAACGAAAACCTAACACTAACACTAACCCTAACCCTAACCTTAATCTCAACCCTAACACTAACCCTAACCCTAACCCTAACGCAAACTTAACCCTAACCCTAACCGTAACACTAACTCTAACCCTAAACGCAAGCCTAACCCTAACCCTAACCCTAAACCTAACCCTATCCCTAACCCTAACCATAAGCCGAACCTAACCCTAACCCTAACCCAAACGCAAACCTAACCCTAAACCTTACCCTGTCGCAAACCTAACCCTAAACATAAACCTAACCCTAATCTTTACCCTAACGAAAACATAACCCTATCCCTAACCCTAACCCTAACCCTAACCCTAGCCCTAACGCAAACCTAAGTCTAACCCTATCCCTATCCCTAACCCTCACCCTAACTCTAACGCAAACCTAACCCAAAACCTAACCATAACCCTAACCCTGACCCTAAACCTAACCCTAAACTTAACCATAAGCCTAACGCAATCTTAACCCTAACCCTAACCCTAACACTATCCCTAACCATAACCCTAAACCTAACCTTAACGCAAACCTAAGCCTAACCCTAACCCTAACCCTAACCCTAACCCTAAACCTAACGCAAACCTAACACTAACCCTAAACCTAAACCTAACCCTAACCATAACCATAACCCTAAGTATAACTCAAACCTAAACCTAACACTAACCCTAACACTAACCCTAACCCTAACCCTAACGCAAACCTAACCCTAACCCTAACCCTAATCCTAACGCAAACCTAACCCTAACCCTAACCCTAACCCTAAACATAACCCTAAACTTAACCTTAACGCAAACCGAACCTTAACCTTAACCCTAACCCTAACCCTAACCCAAACCCAAACGCAATACTAACCTTAACCCTAACCCTAACCCTAACCCTAACCCTAACACTAACCCTATCCCTACCCTAAAGCAAACCTAACATTAACCCTAAAGCTAACCGTAACCATAACGCTAACCCTAACACTAAAGCTAACCCTAAAACTAACCCTAACTCTAATCCTTACGCAAACCTAACATTAATGCTAACCATAACGAAAACCTAAAACTAACACTAACCCTAACCCTAACCTTAACCCTAACCCTAACACTAACTCTAACCCTAAACGCAAACCTTAACCTAACCCTAACCATAAAACTAACCCTAACCCTAACGCAAACCTAACCCAAACCCTAAACCTAAGCATAACCCGAACCTAACCCTAACCCTAACGCAAACCTAACCCTAAACCTAACCCTATCGCAAACCTAACCCTAACCATAAACCTATACCTAACCCTAACCTTAACGAAAACCTAACCATAACCCTAACCGTAAACCTAACCCTAACCCTAACCCTAGCCCTAACGGAAACCTAAAGCTAACCCTATCACTATCCCTAACCCTCAACATACACTAATGCAAACCTAACCCTAACTCTAACCCTAAACCTAACCATAACCCTAAACCTAACCTTAACGCAAAACTAACCCTAACCCTAACCCTAACTCTAACGCAAACCTAAACCTAACACTAACCCTAACACTAACCCTAACCCTAACCCTAACACAAACCTGAACCTAACCCTAACCCTAACCTTAAACATATACCTAAACTTAACCTTAACGAAAACCTAACCCTAACCCTAACACTAACCCTAACCAAAACGCAAATCTAACCTTAACCCTAACCCTAACCCTAATACTAACCCTAACCCTAAACCTATAGCAAACCTATCCCTAAACCTAACCCTAACCGTAACTCTAACCCTAACCCTACACCTAACCCTAACCCTAACCCAAACGAAAACCTAACGCTAACCCTAACCCTAACCCAAGCCCTAAACCTAACCCTAACCCTAATCCTAACGCAAACCTAACCCTAACACTAACCCTAATGAAAACCTAACACTAACACTAACCCTAACCCTAACCTTAACCCTAACACTAACACTAACCCTAACACAAACCCTAACGCAAACCTAACCCTAACCCTAAACCAAACCCTTACTCTAACCCTAACGCAAACCTAACCCTAACCCTAATCATACTCCTAACCCTAAACCTAACGCAAACCTTACCCTAACCCTAACCATAACACTAACCCTAAACCTAACGCAAACTAACGCTAACCCTAACCCTAACCCTAGATCTAAACCTAACCCTAATCCTAACGCAAACCTAACCCTAACACTAACCCTAACCCTAACCCTAACACTAAACCTAACCCTAAACTTAACCCTAACCTAACACTAACCCTAAACCTAACCCTAACGCAACCTATCCCTAACTCGAACGCTAACCCTAAACCTAACTCTAACTCTAACGCAAACCTAATCCTAACCATAACCATAACCCTAACCCTAACCTTAAGGCAAACCTAAACCTAACCCTAACCCTAACTAGAACCCTAAAACGAACCTAACCCACACCCTAACCCTAACGCAAACCTAACCCTAACCCTTACCATAACGCAAGCCTAAACCTAACCCTAACATTAACCCTAAACCTAACCCTAACGCAAACCTAACACTAAACCTAACCCTAACCCTAACGCAAACCTAACCCTCACCCTAACCATAACCCTAACCCTAACCCTAACGCAAACCTAACCTTAACCCTAACCCTAACCCTAAACCTAACCATAACGCTAACCTAACCCTAATGCAAACCTAACCTTAACCCTAACCCTAACCCTAACCCTAAAACTAAACCTAACCCTAACACTATCGCAAACCTATCCCTTAACCTAACCCTAACATTAACTCTAACCCTAACCCTAACCCTAACCCTAACACTAAAGCAAACCTAACTCTAACCCTAACCCTTAACCTAGATCTAAACCTAACCCTAACCCTAATCCTAACGCAAACCTAACCCTAACACTAACCCTAATGAAACCTAACCCTAACCCTAACCCTAACCCTAACCCTAACCCTAACCCTAACGCAAACATAACCTTAACCCTAACCCTAACCCTAACCCTAAACTAACCCTAACTCTAACCCTATCGCAAACCTATCCCTAAAACTAACCCTAACCCAAACTCTAACCCTAACCCTAACCCTAACACTAACCCTAACGCTAACGCAAACCTAATGCTAACCCAAACCCTAAGGCTAGACCTAACTCTAACCCTAACGCAGAGGTAACCCTAACCCTAACCATAACCCTAACTCTAACCCTAATGCAAACCTAACCCTAACCCTAACCCTAACCCTACCCCTAACCATAACCCGAACCTAACCCTAAACCTAACACTAACCATAAACCTAACCCTAACATTAACCTAACGCAAAACTAACATACACCCTAAACCTAACCCTAACCCTAACCCTAACCCTAATCCTAACCATAACTCTAACGCAAACCGAATCCTAACACTAACCCTAAAACTAACCCTAACCCTAACCCAAACGCAAACCTAACCCTAACCCTAACCCTAACCCTAACCATAAACCTAAACTTAACCTTAACGCAAACGTAACCCTAACCCTAACACTAACCCTAACCCTAACCCAAATGCAAACCTAACTTTAACCCCAACCCTAACCCAAACACTAAACATAACCCTAACCCTAACCCTATCGCAAACCAATCCCTAAACCTAACCCTAACCCTAAATCTAACCCTAACCCTACCCCTAACGCTAACCCTAACGCAAACCTAACGCTAACCCTAACCCAAACCCTAGACATAAACCTAACCCTAACCATAATCCTAACGCAAACCTATCCCTAACACTAACCCTAACGAAACCTAACCCTAACACTAACACTAACTCTAACCTTAACCCTAACCCTAACATTAACCCTAACCCTAACCCTAAGGCAAACCAAACACTAACCCTAACTCTAACCCTAACCCTAACCCTAACCCTAACGCAAACCTAACCCTAACACTAACCCTAACCCTAACCCTAACCCGAACCCTAACACGAACCTAACCCTAACCCTAAATCTATCGCAAACCTAACCCTAACCCTAACCCTAACGCAAACCTAACACTAAACCTAACCCTAAACCTAACCCTAACCCTAAACCTAACCCTAACCCTAATGCTAACCGTAACCCTAACCCTAACCCTAACCCAACCCTAACCCTAACCCTAACGCAAACCTAGCTCTAACCCTAATCCTAAACCTAGAAATAACCTAACCCTAACCCTAATCCTAACGCAAACCTAACCCTAACCTAACCCTAAAGAAACCTAACCCTAACACTTACCCTAACCCTAACCTTAACCCTAACAGTAACACTAACCCTAATCCTAACCCTAACGCAAACCTAACCATAACCCTAACCCTAACGCAACCTAACACTAACCCTAAACCTAAAACAAACCCTAAGACTAACCCTAACCCTAACTATAAACCTAACCCTAACCCTAACCCTAACACAAACATAACACTAACCCTAACCCTAACGCAAACCAGCACTTCCCTAAACCTAATCCTAACCCTAACCCTAACCCTAACCCTATCCCTAACACTAACGCAAACCTAAACGTAACCCTAACCCTAACACTAACCCTAACCCTAACCATAAAGCAAACCTAACCCTAACCCTAAGTCTATCCCTAACCCTAACCCTAACCCTAACCTTAACGCAAACCTAACCCTAACCCTAAACCTAAACCTAACCCTAACCGTAAACCAAACTCAAACATAAACCTAATCCTAACCTAACGGAAACCTAACCCTAACCCTAACGCTAACCCTAAACCTAACGCAAACCTAACACTAACCCTAACCCTAACCCTAACGCAAAACTAACCCTAACCCTAACCCTAACCTTAACCCTAACTCTAAACCAAAACCTAAACCTAAACCTAACGCAAACCTTACCCTAACCCTAAAATAAACCTAACCATAACGCAAAGCTAACCCTAATCCTAACCATAACCTTAACTCTAACCCTAAAATTTACCGTAACCCTAACCCTAACCATAAAAGTAACCCTAACCCTAAATCCTAACTCTAAACCTAATATCTAACCCTAACCCTAACCCTAATACTAACCTTTACCCTAAAAACTAACCCTAACCCTAACCCTAAACCTAACCCTTACCATAACCCTAACGCAAACTTAACCCTAACCCTAACAGTAACCCTCCACCTACCCTAACGCATATCTAACCCTAACTTTAACTCTAAACCTAACCCTAACCCTAACCCTAACGCAAACCTAACCATAACCATAATCATAACCATAACCCTAAACCTAACCCTAAACATAACCCTAACCCTAACGCAAACATAACCCTAACCCTAACACTAACGCAAATTAAACACTAACCCTTAACTTAACCCTAACCCTAACCCTAACCCTAACCCTAACTCTAACAATAACGCAAACCTAAACCTAACACTACCCTAACAGTAACCCTAACCTTAACCGTAACGCAAACCTAACCCTAACCCTAACACTAAACCTAACCTTAATGCTAACCCTAACACAAACCTAACCCTAAACCTAACACTAACCCTAACCCTAACCCTAACACCAACGGAAACATAAACATAATCCTAACCCTAACAAAAACCTAACCCTAACCCTAACCCTAACCCAAACGCAAAACTAACCCTAACCCTAACCCTAAACCTTACTCTAAACCTAACCCTAAACCTAAACCAAACGCAAAGCTAACCCTAACACTAACCCTAACCCTAACACAAACCCTAACCCTAAATCCTAAATCTAAACCTAATCCCTAACCCTATCCCTAACCCTAACCCTAATACTAACCTTAACCCTAAAATCTAAACCTTACCCTAACCCTACCCTAACCCTAATGCTAACCTAACCTTAAACCTAAAATTAACCCTAACCCTAACCCTAACACTAACCTAACCCTA